>NC_087200.1:142493033-142515533 GCF_015104395.2 Macrobrachium nipponense | reverse complement strand
AGCCTATATCTCATCTCATCAAGTGCATATACATTACTATTTTAGCTGTCTGTACATTTGTCTGCCTGTCTGTGTGTATCTGTCTATCTCTTTTTCTCTCCCCTGGTAATTTCATAGTCACGTTTTTCGATAAAAACGACCAGAAGAAACAAACCTCCCTCGCCTACCCCACCAAAACACAGTCGACTTTCTTTTTCCTTTTGCAGACTCATCTGATTCAAAGTTATCTTTTTCTCCGGAAGAGTTACAATTTAGCTCGGGACTCTGAGACCGAACTTTCACCTCAGGAAGGGCCCAGGAGAGATAAGCATCCCGACTGTGTTTGCGTGTCAATGGATCTTTTCGTTTGATTCGTTAAGTGGGGTGGCGTTCTCTACATCCGCCGCCTTGGGCAGAAGTTTGTCTTGTGCAGGTGATGGTTTTCTGCTACTAGGCAGCTGCTGGCCAAAATGAAGTCGAATAGTTTTCTATATGTGCTACCGTTGATCCCTCTATACTGAGCCACTTGAACGCGTACACAAGCCCTCGTTGGTCAATCAAGAGTGGACCCCCTGTGAAGAATTCTTCCACATCAGCCATGCCCTTAATCTGCATGTAAGTCTTATCAGCAGCTTGTCATTCCCCTAACATACATGGCGTTGGCCATGTCTTCCACGCACTATTACATTTCCGGATCATTAAGTCATTCCTTTCCACCAACCCTCCTATCTTGTCAAAACTTTCTTTTCAACTCTTACGTCTTTCCTCCTAAAACAGTCGATTTATCTTCGCTTTTCACCAAACTGTCGTCCTCCACTTTTTCTTGATGACCAATCCACCTCTAAGCACACTGGCTATGCTTTTCACTTATACTATCCTTGTTACCATCCAATCTGCATCGTCTTACTCTAAATGTGATAAGCATGAAATTAATCTCCGCATTCATGTTCAGAATTCATACTTCCTTTTACTTAAAAGACTGTTGGCTCAATAATATCATTATGCATTCAGCGTCTGTTTCCAAAATTTTCTGGAGAGATTCTGCTTCCCTCCATATTCTGTAACGCACCTCTTATCTCTCCCAGTCATGTGTTATATATATACTCCCACATATTTCAGGCAATAATCCTTTCTATTTTTCCATCTTCATGGCTTCCATTGACTCACGTTACCATCCTGATGCTAACATTCACTTTCAGCTAGCTCCTACCAAACTCCTTTACCAGCCTCTGGAGCTTCTCTCCCCCATCACCAGTGAACACTATAAACCGAAAAACATGAGCAGTAGACACTCAATTCAGAACTTCTTTTCTGACCCACTTCTCGTCACCTCTCCCGAAGACATATTATTGCACTTCGAAAATAACGCCTATAGTTCTGTGTTCAAGCAAAAGCTTCACTTCCGTTTTAAACTTTTCTAATCCCTCAGCAAATTACCACATATTTTATACATCCCCTGCACTCACATTATCTCTGTATTCCACCTGAAACTTTCTCTAGGAAAGCTCCTTGCTTAAATTCACATAATTTTTCATTATCAGCGTTTTGGTTGTTTGTCATATCTTTTCAACCAAAACCATTTCTTACGCCTTCTCAGGTATATTAAACTAGTTTACCTAAATAATTCTTATTCTTATCATACATTCCATTGGAATCTTTCCATTTTTCTGCAAACTCTACGCAACCTGGTCAGCCACTCATTTACAATATCACCATGTTGCAGCATCCATTAACTCTCGGTGCCTCTCCATTCTTCACCCTTCCAACTGATCTGCTTACGTTATCATAAGTAACGTTCAAAGGTATTTCAAAGTTAATCACAACCCCCTCCACACTTTCATCTACATCACATCCATTTTCTACATACAACAACTCTCCAATTTGTTCAAGACACTCATAACACATAATTGCATTCTCTTCAGAAAAACCTCTCCATCTGCAGGTAGTCTTCCAGAATCCATTTCTTAATTGACATTTTCCCCCTCATCTTTTCTCATCCTCCTAAAATTCACCGATCGACGCTTTCTGGAGTCTCCACATTAAAGGAAAAAGGATATATGTATTTGTTTTAAAGCTTACAAAACATAAGACATTCTTATGCAAGACGGTTACTACCTTAATATTTCAAGTCAATAGCGATTTGTTCCACCTGGATGCCTTTTCATAGATTTTGACCGTATTGCGCTAAATTACAGTTGATATTTCTGTAGATGTAATCGTTGTATATCATACTGAACCTTTCGGGTTACTCTGCTGAACGGATGAGTTGCTTTGTCCCCATTGCTCCCTCGCTGCATATTTGTCTCGAGGGGGATAAACCATCGAGAGCGAACCGCCCCCGATACCCATAGAAATATTTAGCCAGTCGTTGGTCGAGTTCCAAGAGTGGGAGGGGCTTGTGTTGACGAACCATTGCGATTGGCTCTGGCTATAGCACGTCCCTTAATCTGGGCATTACAGTTATGTTTCGGTTTGAGGAGGTGCTAGGGTAAATCCCATCAAAAATTTTCACAAGTTAAATTTCAAATTTTTTTTTTCTAGAGCTAAAGTGGTAACATGAACTCGGTTTACCTTTCCATATTAAATTTCCATTACATGTGCTTCGCATCCAATATATATATACATATATATATGTATATGAATCACGGTAATGTGATATGACTCACATATATATATATATATATATATATATATATATATATATATATATATATATATATATATATGTGTATATGTATATGTATATGTATATGTATTGAATACTGCATCAGATCTGAATGACTAAAGTGGCACGCCCTGCTATTCCAAAGAGACCCCATCTCTCGTGGGTGCGCTCTCGCCATTCCATCACATCAAGACCCACTTCTCATGCCCAAAACAAAACCCTCCCCACGTCCCCTATATACCCCGTAGCTCCGAAAGATCAGGAGGCCCTCCTCCCTTCCGGAGCCCGTCATCGCCTTCCCTCATGCCCGGGCGGACCTTCAGTTCAGTAACCATATCCACTAGTGACGGTAAGGTCTGGGGCGCTCTGCTCATAGGTCACTAACGTGGCAAACGCCAGTTCATTCGTCGGGTAGCGGCGCAGGTGGAAGGTCGCTGTCATTCTGCGGCAGGCCTTTGCGTTCAGTCGTTGCCTCAGGGTCTCTGCTTGCGCTCCCTCGACTGCGAATGCTGACGCAGCGACGAAACGGAGTTCGAAATTGGGTGGTCAGGAGAGACTCTGCCCTAACTCACACGTGCTCATTGTTGAGCGGAAAAAAACAGCAAAGGATACCCATATACAATTTCGTCGAATGTTTAAAACCCAATGCGCTCTAAAATGAGATGATATATTGCCGCGTTTACTGTAAAGATACGAAATTCGCTCTTGGTAAAGGAACGTTTAAATTGCCCTGTATGACATGCAAAGCCCCCCTAATTCGGGAACTTAATTAACTGAATACACGATTCTGAAACAAGAAATAAGAAATTTATTTAAGAAAAAAAAATAATCCATTACAGAAAATGCAATGACAATCCTGAACTGAGTGCTGGGAATTATACGTTCAATTCGTTGAAAGATGTCGTGCAAGGAAGCGTTCGCAATGGATGATAAACTGCACTTACTGAAGCGGACGGCCTTCTTCCTGCTCATTTTATGTAAGTACCAACCTACCAATAACTCACCGTTTTCTCTTTCTGTTTATATAATATTGCACTTTTAGGTAGTAATAATGATTTACATTATCCTGCAGCAAATTATGACTAATCTTTATGCTTCAAGTTTTGTAAATATAAAATGTAATTATTTTCTTTTATACAGTAATGCAAAATTCTAAATATTGATTTTATTATTCATCAATTCAATTCTTTGATCTGAACGGTTTAATCATTGTGATCATTATTTTTACCAAGGGGAAATTTCAATACTTCTGTTCATCTAACGCTACTTATATTTTTTTCGATAAGTCCATTTATGATTTGTTACCAATCGTTTCGGGAACATTTTGTCTTTTAGTTTATGATGCGGGGATATTTTTCTTATGAAAATCTCAAATCAGATTAATTAAGCAATCCCACTGCTAAAGCGCACACCGATGACGCACATTTTTACAAACTCAAGAAAATATATACTACGTTTTGGAATTCAGTTTAATCAATTGTTTATCTCAAATTTTAATTCTTAGTTTATAACTGCGCATACATGCATGTAGTTCTCTCTCTCTCTCTCTCTCTCTCTCTCTCTCTCTCTCTCTCTATATCATATATATATATATATATATATATATATATATATATATATATATAGTATATAATATATATATATATATATAATATATGTATATATATATATATATATATATATATATATATATAGTGTGTGTGTGTGTAAATTTTTATCACATAACTACGCTGTAATTCAAATACATGCATTAAGCTACAAATTTCCTATTCAATGTCCAATTCGCTCTACCTCGGAATAATATATTTTCACATATGTTAACTGGAGGGGAATTCTTTAGTTAAGTTGATGATAATTTCGCCCTATCTAAGGTTCGAAAACAATCGCCCAGCGGACGAAAGGAAGAAATCAGGACTTCAGTGAAGTTATCGACTTGCCAACAAATGGGGTATAAGTTGATACCGATTCCGACCTTACAAAGGGATTTGTAAGGTCAGAATCGGTATCAACTTACACCTCACTTTGTTGGCCGAATCGACAACATCACGAAGTCCTGATTTCTCTCTGTCCGCTGGGCGCTGGTTCGAACCCAAGATAGGATGAAATTATTATCAACTAAAACAGTCCCTCTTAACATATATGGAAATATATTAATTCCGAGGTAGAAGCGAATTGGATTATTAAAGGACATTCTCAGCTTAATATATATATATATATATATATATATATATATATATATATATATATATATATATCATCAACCTTCTTTTTAGAGTCTAGTGATCGGAGGAGATAAACATTTAGTGATAGTTGTCGGGTACTTTAGAATGGCGTTCCTCATATCCTCTGACCCGCAATTCTGGTAAAGAGAAAGGAACAAGAGAGTTTGCAACCTTAAATATAATAATCTAAGACCGTTTTCATAGAAGTTAATTAATGTTCACTGAATTGGAAGGATAATTTTCGACAAAACCACCTGATTTATAGCTCTAGATCTCTGCTAAATAAGTGTTAATTCATTGGAATCATATATAGTATATATATAATATATATATGCAATTTTTATTGTCGTTCTTCAGAAATGCGTTTAGGATGATAGAGTTAACCAATGCAAGCTAGCTAATTAATTAAATTATTTATTTATTATCTTAATGTTTTCCCAATTTAACCGTCTTTAGAACTGCTGTGGCTGCCAAACGGCCATTATCGATTTTTCAGAAGAAGAAAGTTCTTGCTCTCTTTCTCTCTCTCTTCTTTTATTATAGTATATATATATATATATATATATATATATATATATATATATACACGTATGTGTGCACATATATATGCCATACACTTCAAAATGGTTCTCGCGCAGCTAAAGCTTAGTGGAAAATTAGATACGAACAATACTGGTAATACAGGAGAAACGAATATTCAGAAACCCGAAGAGGAGGTATATCATCTAAAGAAAATTAAATAATGAATAGGAGAGAGAATGCTTATTCTTTAAGTGATAGTACAGATACAATGTAGATAAAACACAACTCAATACCGACGATAAAAGATCAAGAACCGGCTTACAAAGGTGACACCAAGAATCAGAAAAGCGCCGTCAGGTTCCGGTCACTGGAAACAAAGGACCATCGAGTGACCGCATATGAAAACCGACTGTAAATGGCGACAGCACAGGAGTCAGATCTCCTTACGAAAGACATCAATTATGCAAGGTATTTCGAACTGCATGGTCAGCTGGTCGCCGACAATACGCCAGATCACAGTATCGGTCTATTTGTGGGGGATTGGAACTTCGGGGAAGGAATTCATTGAGTCAGGGACGGTGAGGTTCGACTTCTCTGTAACGGGTTACACGCTTCTCTAAGTATTTTTCGTTAAAGACTATGACATTTTAACGCTGACTCACCAAGTACCCAGCAGGGTCTTCCAGTGCCTTAAGTATTTAGTTCTCTCTCTCTCTCTCTCTCTCTCTCTCTCTCTCTCTCTCTCTCTCTCTCTCTCTATCTCTATTAATGCTTGGCAATGGTCTTGACACGCGCCAAAAATATAATTATTTGAGGCTTTGCTGACCTTTCGTCACGGCGGTCGAGGGAGGAAGTACTTCCCTGAAACATGCCACCGAGAATTCCCTCCACCCGACCTTCACTTTGCTGGACGCAGTGATTTGATATAGACTTTGACTAGACGTTAAAATCGTAGGATACTTCGATTAAGCGATCGAATAATGAGATCAAACTTCTCCTGAACAGATGAAACTCTTATCAGATGATTAAGAAATTAGATCAGACTGCGATTAAGATTTTATATACTAACCCTATCTCTTGCCTTTTTCATACATACAAGTATTTAATTATATATGTATATATATATATTAAATTTCGATAAATCGATAAACAAAACTCTAAAATAGTAGAAACAACCACAAATAAGTGGAAAACTAAGTATAAAACACAGAAGGGTGAAGGGGGCTTCACTTCAGTGCACCTCAAACAAGGCAACTTGAATCCGAAGACTGTGGAGGACCATGATAGTAGAACAACCCAGTCGAAGCTGCTACAGTCAATTAAGATGAAGGTAAGACTGTTTAGCATCCTCCAAATTCTTCAGCTTTTTTTCAAGGATTGGAGTTTTCATTCGATTAATTTACGTGAATACAAAACTGTTTGAAACAGTGGATGTGAAAATAAAAAAAAAAAAAAAATTCAAAAGGGAGAAATAAACCAGGGGATTCACCAAATATTCATTTCCTGTCCTACAAACTCTGTTGACCATTCAAAATTTGTTCAAAAAGACTTCCAATTATTACGAGTGTAAGCGCTATTCCTCACCCCAGTGTCACCAGTGACAAAGTAAAGCGAATTCTTATAATTAAGTCAATCTCTCTCTCTCTCTTCTTTAAAATACACGCTAGGATGTAACGATATTAGGACAACGCTTATCGCAATGCTGAAAGATCTGGTCAAAATGGTATGAAGGCGAGAGAGCATCCCGTTAAAAAGTACCCACCAATCCGAGTTGTTTATAAAGGTCGCTGACCATTAAATTACATTATGCTTGAACGGAAGTCTGTAGTAAAAAATACGACGCGGTCGGATGGGGTCGTAATCTCCCACTATGACAATTTCAGGAAGCAAGAACCCTTTCAGTTCTGGAGTTAACATGAACCCCCGTCCCCTTAAAAGAAAATTTAACAAAAACTTAACTTTCACCACATTACGATTTAGAAATTAAATACTATCTCGGTAGGATCTATTTTCATTTAAAAATGTGAGAACGCTAAAACGAGATGTGCAATTGTGTCGCAAGAAAAACAACGCATTACTGCAATCGACGGATGTTTTATGATAATTGCATCTCTCTCTCTCTCTCTCTTCTTCTCATCTTCTCTCTCTCTTTCGTTCTTCTCTCTCTCCTTCCCCGCCAAAACCGCATTTGGTAGGCATTGCCCAATTGCCTTGAACCTGTGGTCTAGAAGCCTATTTTATTATCAGTACGACAGAGCTGAAACAGTTATCCACGACAAAATTTGGGAAGGCGTCATTAAAAAGAAGCCGAGGAGGATCAATGAAAATCCATCAGAGAAAATTGAACTGGGAACCAAGACAGAGCTCGCAATGGATGCTTATGATGACGTCACCGACGGGGCGAAACAATGTCGTAAAAATATGCCTTCTGCTGTTTAGTATGCCCCGTGACTGAGCCACTGTATAATGCGGGAGATAAAGCGAAACATTTTCACAATCTCTTTAATACCTATAACGTTTTGAGCAAGATGATTTACAAAATGCAGAAAATGCAGATTTTCTACCAACTGACGAAATTCGGAATTGCCATAAAATGATCATGAAATTGGCCCTCAGAACAGATAGGACGTTTCAGGTGCTGGCATGACCAAGACAATTTATGACGGGTATTAAGTACACAGGGGGAATAAGAGTGTCCTCATTATCAAACAGAAACAGGTTCAATCATAGAGTATAGAGGGATTCTGAGTATTAGCTGACAGTTGACAGATAATAACACTATAATGATAGATACCCACTTATGATCAAATTCTTTGTCATAGGAATGACGACTCATTCCAGTTCATCTCTGTTGCTACTCAGCGTCATTGCTTTCTTCGCATCGTTTTCTCTTTGTCAACACAAGGGACCTTCATGCCGTGGACTCGTGCTCTTGTAAGGTCATGTTTTGCTTCATATGAACTCAGTACTGAACACTAATAAAGGAAATGTTATTCACCCACTCCAGTGGACATGATCATCCTTAACCTACTCTCTGGTGTTTATTGTTTGTCTTTTTTGGCAGACAGAATGATTGATAACATCTCTTGTTGGAGTACATTGCTAATTCTTTCACTTTTGCGCATATTGAATTTCCTGCATATCTCATCATATCGTCCTTATTGTGCTTGTTGATTTTTTCATAGGAGTACCTACTCCGTTGGTGGTGAATGTAACTCACCTGGCAATTACTGTTAATGACCTCTTAATTAATGTCTGATTCATCATTACACAAAGGGACGTCTACCAAAATGATTGGTTTTTTAGAAAGTTTTTTTCTTCAGTTCTTTTTATTCTTGTGGTTTACTGTTACGTTTCAGTCATTATGATAGACAGATATCTCTCTCTCCACATATATATATAATATATATATATATATCTATATATATATATATATATATATATATCTATGGACATGAACTCAAGAAAGTGTTTTGTAGAAATAAATTTCTGACTCAACACGGGACCGAACCCCAGTGGTTCGAGTAAGAGTCCAGGTCATTGGCAATCCGAGGTTCGGTCCCGTGGTGAGTCAGAAATTTATTTCTGTGAAACTCTCTCTGGGAGTAAAATTTGCTGGTATGTTAGGCCTTAGTCGCCCGCTAGGAAAAACCCTAAGCACCTAAGTACTTAGGTTACAACCTCTATCACAAACTTTGTGCCCGAATTGCTAATGTCCTGGACTCTCACTCGAAATACCGGGGGTCGGTCCCTTGGTGAGTCACAAATTCATATATACTATATATATACATACATATATAGTATATACATATATATATATATTACATACAAACATATATATACACTATATATTTAAACAGAGGTCTCTGGTACTTACCGCTTTATAGTTGAATAACATTTGACTTGATTTTTCAATGCTGTCCAGTTAAGGGATATTCCTATTCTGATCAAATTTCTGTGTAGGCCTAACTTGTGGCGTTCGAAGAAAAATTTGATTGATTTTCGAATGCATTTTTCAGGTAAGCTGGTAGATGTTCAGAATCAATTTAAATTCTAAGTCTTATTATTATGGAGAGCATATGGTAAGAACTTGGTAATTATATGACACCATAATCACGTACCCACGCACATAGGTACTTACTAATTGGGATTTACATACTCTCTCTCTCTCTCTCTCTCTCTCTCTCTCTCTCTCTCTCGTTACATAAACACTCGAACATACACACAAACGAAAACATGCTATCACACTGAGAACCGGTTTTTTTAAAGTTTCTTCACTGGGTTAACCTAGGCTCCCTTGACCAACGCAGGGTTAATTCTCACGACGAACCTGATGCACTATGCATACGATTTTATTTGTATTTATTTTGATTTAATTGATCGGTATCCATAGATCATTGTCGATAGCTAAAATTGTTTAATCCAGTTCTTTAAGGACTCATTTCTTAACATGAAAAGGATCTCTTCCTGGCATAGCCCAAAACAATGTATATTTCATCAAACGATGATATAAAAAAGGACCAGTTTCCTTATTTGAAAATTATCATTCGTTAATGTATTAAAGATCAGGGGATTTCTTAAAGTATGACGAGAGAGAGAGAGAGAGAGAGAGAGAGAGAGAGAGAGAGAGAGAGAGAATTTTGTAGTAAAAGCTGACAATTTTCGTCTCGTTGCTAAACTGTGATTTTCAAACTTGTCAGTGAGCTGAATAATTCAATACCTGTGGGATGCCAAAGACAAAAACTATTCACTTTCACGAAATTATTATCGATATATCTTATTCCTGTCCTATCTGTATCACTCTTTTAGTATACTGAAAATGGAAAGAAATCTCTAATGTTATGCATAATAAATAAAAACATTGCTTTTTGTAAAAAGTAGTAAATGAATAACTATTTCATAAGTAATGATAAGTAAACAGATTTTCTTTCCGACGAAAAAAAAAGTGTAAAAGTAGTACAGGAAATTTCTTCTAAAAGTAAAAATGAATAAATAAGTTTATTTCTAAGAATTGATCAATACGAAAATGCATTTTCAAAGTATTCATAGATAAAAGAAACTACTTGTTAGTAATTATTATCGTGAATTATTGTATTCCGAGTAACAGCGAACAGGATTTTGTTATTCTTAGCAAAAACTTTGAAGTAACACGAACAGCAGCAACCGTAACAACATGATTTATCTCATCTAGTCAGTCGTTCAAACATCAAGAACCAGACACCTATTGAAGAAGGAAATGAAATGGAATATAGAATATGGAAGAAAACAAATATGAACGGAGGTACATTAAAAAGAATGAAAGGGGTTGCAGCTAGGGGCCGAGGGGGCGCTGCAAAGAAACTTGAATAATGCAAGCGGTACACTGGCAGCACTAACTCCCAACGGAAACTTTAACAAAGAGACGATGTAGACGGAAGTTTTTTTGGGGGAAATGTAGCTATTGAAGGCGAGGCATGGGGTGGGGTTGGGGAAGGAGGATCTCAAATGTCCATGGGGGGTATGATGATGGTGGTGGGAGTGCTGACTGTGAGACACAAGGAGGGTGTAATTGACAACGCCGTAAGAGGCGTGGGTGGCAGATGAGCGGAAGAGAACTTGTTAATGAAGCACCAGACACCTGTGTATTTATAGTTTATACGCAAGTGATGATGAAGAGAAGGAACGAAGTAGTGGAGGAAAAACGAGATAAAAATGAAAGTTGCTTTCTTTTCATAAAATAAAAATCTGGTTTTCTTCCCTCGAAAACTTATTGGCCTGGTTGATCTTCTGTCAGAATTTTTAACAGTTCATCCGGAAACGAAGTTATGTTTTGAATTAAGTTTTTTTGTAAGAGGGCTGATATCTCACTCGCTACTTCAAGAGCCCCAGCTGGAATAAAGCCAGTTTCATGTAGAATGAACAAATGATAAGGGCTGTGGAAATTAAGAGAAGACTTTCATCCATTTTCATTGATTTCCGTTGATCTTTCTCACTAGATGGAAGCAATATGTATTTGTCTTACTTATTTGTTCATAGTATCACTGCTGTAAATATTACCGCAGCACCTCTTAATAACGGAACCTTGAATCAGACCAAATTACTTCATAAATATTCACGATAGCTTTGTCGGAAGTAATTGAGTATTAACGTATGATAGCAGTACCCTTTACGGATTCTTCTTTCAAGTTCTTTACTGGATGGAGCGAGCTAGAGTTCAGGAGAGTGTTGGATTAAACAATAGACATGTTTATGGCAGTATAGTCACACAGAGATCTCTTCACGGCTGGTGATGTGTGGTAAGATCTTTGAGGTTTTTGAAAAACGCGAACTTCTTCCAAGAAAGAGTGAATGATTATATTGAAGCCAGAAAGCCATATGCCGCATCAGGATGGCGTAGGCTTATTGTTTTGCTTTTCCACCCATATCTAAATGACCATGCATAAAAATAATCAACTGTTTATTAAAGACCTTTGGAGCGCCATCCATAGCAATAAAAAAAACATTTATTTACGTTAGAATGCATTTCTTTTGAATATTATATTTTTATATAGAATTCATAATCGCTTGTTTGACTACTCAGTTGCTTTTACCACTAACACAGTTTATCCATTCAACCTTCACCCGGCCAAAGCCAATGAAAAGCCGGAACCTCTTTCTCTTTACATCCACCTCTCAATCTGCCTTTCTGTTCCCCACGATTATCAGCAACTCCATCATCCCGTCTG
This sequence comes from Macrobrachium nipponense, assembly GCF_015104395.2. Classification (NCBI taxonomy): domain Eukaryota; kingdom Metazoa; phylum Arthropoda; class Malacostraca; order Decapoda; family Palaemonidae; genus Macrobrachium; species Macrobrachium nipponense. The sequence goes on along the minus strand of NC_087200.1, from coordinate 142,503,441 downwards.
GGAGAAATGAGTACTGCTCTCAAGGATGTGTAGACGAGTTAAAATGACGATGAGTGGATGCTTCAGGAAAAACAGGATGCGTAAATCTCCTGTCTCGGGAGAAGATGAACGTAAATACCCACAGCTCCCTTAGGCTAGAAAAATCTAGATAGGCGAGTGTCTTCTGTTTTAGGAGAATTTAAATATCTGAAGTGCTTCCTTTACAGCAACAGGATACGGGGATCATTTATCTACGAAAAATTTCAGTTGCTTCAGGTGGAATGTTTTATAAGAATCTAAGTAATATCAGCTCTTTTGTCCATGCGTGAAGTCTTAAATGTATTTCGATATGAGAACGTCTTCCCTCTCGAAGAGTCTAGGTACATGTGAATATTTTCATTTCTATCAGAATTTAGATCTAAACAGGAATTCTAAAGGGGAAGAGAATATTTCACATCTTTACTTCAAGACAAGTTTGAAATTGGTGTTTCATTACTAAATTAAATAGGTCATAGGCATTTCTTAATACAAGAAAACTGCAAAACCAAAGCCTCTAAAACTATGGAACGTCCTTCTTTACAGGGATTATTGAAAACGAGAGATTTTCAGAAAGAGCAATCTTCATATTCAGGTTTTGTAATCTGTGGGAATGTTCAAAACGCAAATATTCTAACGAGGGCGATCAGAGTTTGGAAAGTATTTTTATCGCCTTGGAGAAATTTCAGTTGAACAATACTTTCACCTCTCGTTAGTAGATTGATACTTTTTAAGTACAGTTTCATTTGTCGTGAAATTATTTCTTGATATAGATAATCACTCACTACGAGGAAGTTATACCGTGAAACTGAAGAAGCAAAAGGTTGTCATTATAATGAAAGGAAAAGGAAAGTTCAACGCAAAATTACAGTCATTTCGAAGATAAAGAGAATCTGGGTTTCCTCGTTACGTAAAAGGTTTGTAAAACATTGCTAAATGGCACCTTTTTTTTTTTTTTTTTTTTTTTTTAAGAGATCGCTTTCAAAAAATAACAAGAAAGACTTATTGAATGTGTGCAATTTATAACCAGTATGGTTAACCTGCAGTGCATTTTTCATAACCATATCTGCTTTAAACTTATCTGCTATTAGTTTATGGACTATAAATATCCAAATTTGGATGCTAGGTTTTTTCAGGTAAAAAATATAGTTTTCTCATTGCCTTCTTTATTTATTACCCTCAGCACTTACCACTGACATTCAATTTCCTAAGAAAACTTCGCCTTTTCCTTTCATATTTTTTTAGGCAACAACTTTCCCCTCTATAAGAGAGATAGCGAGAGAAAGATCTATAACAAAGTAAACCTTTGCCTCATATATTCGTCGATAAGACCTAAATTATAAATTTATGAAATAAATTCGTTCGTGCTCTTGCAGGTCAAGGAAAGCAATGAAGAAATAGAATTGTCCATGAAAATAGAACGTATCCATTTTTTGTTGATATATACTGAATACACGTTCTAATAATCAAAGATCATTTAAGACGTCCGGTGAGATAAACACATTATCATTTAAAAAGGAGAGAAAGAAATATCAAATGCATTAATACATATAATGTAAATACAGCCGCCCATACGCGCAGGTACAATACATACATACATACATACACACACACACACACACACACACACACACATATATATATATATATATATATATATATATATATGTGTGTGTGTGTGTGTGTGTGTGTGTGTGTGTATGTATGTATGTATGTATGTATTGTACCTGCGCGTATGGGCGGCTGTATTTACATTATATGTATTAATACATTTGATATTTCTTTCTCTCCTTTTTAAATGATAATGTGTTTATCTCACCGGACGTCTTAAATGATCTTTGATTATTAGAACGTGTATTCAGTATATATCAACAAAAAATGGATACGTTCTACAGTATAGTCCACAGGAGAAAAGAAAATAACCTGTTTAGTTAAAATAAAGCTCTTGAAGAGGCCTGGTGGAAGGCGAAATTATCGAGCTACTAGAGTTTTTCATTTTCTTTTCTCCTGTGGACTATATTGACATACATATGTGTGTGTGTGTGTGTGTGTGTGTCTGTGTGCATTAAGCTACAAATGTCCTCTAATATCTATTTCGCTCTACCTCGGAATTAAAATATTTTCAAATACGTTAACCGAAGGGGAATTTTTAGTCAATAAAAAATTCGTCGGCTCATGGGCTAGAACCATCGAACCAAGAATTCAGGAAGCGTTCTAGACTACACGGCTATCGACTAAAAAATTCCCTTTTGGTTAACATATATGAAAATATATTAATTCCAAGGGAGCGCGCATTAGATATTAAAGGACATTTGTAGCTTAATGCATATATAAGAATCACGGTAATGTGATATGACTCATTAAATGGCTACGTGCGGACCAAAGCACTGCAATGTTATCAAGGTCGAGGTAGGCTGATGCCGGCTCCAAAAAAAAAACAATGCCTAAGTGACAGGGATTTGTAGGTGAGAGGCGGCATTAACTTAACCTCTTGTGATAGCCGTGTGGTCTAGAACGCTTCACTGTGTCCTGAAGTCTTGGTTCCATGGGTCGCGCCCATGTGCCGACGAATTTCTTATCGACCAAATAATTCCCGCTCAGTTAACATGTATGAAAATATATTAATTCAAAGGTAGAGCGAATTAGATATTAAAGGACATTTGTACCTTAATACATATAGTATAAGAATCACAGTAATGTGATATGACTCATATATGTATATATATATATATATATATATATATATATATATATATATATATATATATATATGACTCATATGTATATATATATATATATATATATATATATATATATATATATATATATATATATGTATGTATATAGGGTGTAACACAAGTTTATGCTAATATTTCGTGAAATGAAAGAAAGGGTAATTCTAAGCAGAAAATGTTCTAAAAACATGCATTTTAAGGCTTCGTTTTTCCGTGAGGCAAAATTTTAAATTAAATGGGTTTTCTTAACTCTGCGCTTGTCCAACATGGCGACGCTAAGTCTGAGTAGTCAGGGATATTGGGTTGGGGTTAGGTTGGGATCTAATCTAATTTAAATGATTAGCTTTATGTATCAATAAAGTAGTGTAAATGTCACGGAATCGTTGAATCCGGAGTCAGGACTAGGTCTATGCTGAATGAGTGATAATGACAGTAATCATGATGCCGAGGGAATGCAGGTAGAGAGGTTACTGCACTTTGAACAAAGTCAGCTCTTTTTCGATTACTGCATGATACTGACTTTTTCCAGGAAAGACTAAAGAAAGTGAATTTTCCATATTTTCCATTCTTTTTCGTCTGACAGAATCGAAAGCATTTTCTTAAGTGTGTTTTCCTTCAACTGGTGTATGATGAATACTTTTGATGGAGAACGAGAGATTTTTGAAAATACATTTTAAATCTTTAATCGGTGTTTAATGAATAGGCCTATCTTTGATGGAGGGGAAATTTCTTTCGGCTTGAGCAAGAAACTGGAGACTGCCTTACCGTTCCAGTGATGTGGAATATGCAGATTGATGTTTATTTATGGGTTTTGCAACAATAAACTCCACTGTTATATAAAAAAAAAAAAGAAAATTGGCGATCAGGCCGGTGCAGATAAAATACTTGCAAATCATATGGATTCTTTAGGTATTGAACAAAGGGGAAAATGCAAGTATCATTGAAACCTTCTCCCCCTCTGTGAATACAACTGACAGAGAGGGAGAAGGTTTCAATATATTTTCATGTATGCTTAACCGAAGGGGAATTTTTTCTCGATAATAGACTTGCCTGGACCAGGGCGCGAACCCATGGATCCTTTCAAATCCAGGAACGTCAGTGAAGCTTTTACCTACTACACCACCGCGGTGGTGTAGTAGTGGTGTAGTGAAACAGAGGTGTTTCGCTAAAGTATGAATCAGTGCCATGTTGGGTTCTGAGAATATGAAGTGTGTCTGTGCTAGGTAAGTGTCAGATAAAATTATGGCATTTTTGGCAGGTAAGGACTTCTTGAAGTGAATGAAAATGCATTCTTGTTGATAGAGATAATGGTAAGAAAATGAATTTGCTAGACTGTGTTTTAGTACATAATAGATGGAACCTCATGATAAAGTCTATGTGAAATTAAGTGCCTGGAGGTATCCTTAATTTGCTGAATCAAAACTTAGAGTAGTTAAGTTTAAATCGGTAACGACAAGGGAAAAATGTGACGATACAAGCAATTAGAAACTGAGTTTGATAAGAAGGAAGTTAGCGGAGCAATTAACGAGGAAATGGATGAAATAATCGCTATAATTAAAGATATGGAAGTGCAAAGAGCACTCTGAAGTATTGGGAATTCCGTGATGGGGTCAAAGGGCCAGCAGGAATTTGATAGATTGATTCTAAACAATAACCGGTGGGATAAGGAGATGAGATCACTAATGCGCATTTATATTTGTACTCTAGATAATCTCAGACATGATAAAAGCCCTTTCCTCTTAACTTTTAGCCTCTCCTAAACATTAGTTTACCAGGCATGGCTAAGGAATGGTAATCACTGACGGCACTTTTGGGGTACGTATGGCTACTAAAGTGTTTTAATATTCGTAGTTTTAAAAATATTTTTTTCTTTTTAATCTGACCTTTAGCTTATGTTATTCTATTACCTTATCAGGCATGGATAAGAAACTTGTATTTATTGACACCATTGGCGCTGGTACATATTCAGGTAACATACATATGTTCTTTTTTGATGTATTACCCGAATTACTTTCCTTTTATAAATTAACTTCACACGCACACACACACATATATACATACACACACACACACACACACACACACACATATATATATATATATATATATATATATATATATATATATGTGTGTGTGTGTGTGTGTGTGTGTGTGTGTGTGTGTGTGTGTAAATTACTTTACACAGATCTACGCCAGGCTGCGGAAATGCAAATCGTAGGTAAATTACCCTAATATGAAAGCAGAAATGGAAATGATACAAATACATTTTCACCCTCATTATTGCAATATAAAAATGGAAATGCTGGCATATTTATTATGTAATATGAAAACACACTAAAAGAAAACAAAAATGAAATAGGGACTTTCATAAACAGGCCTGAAGGGTACCAGTGTATTTGGAAATGTTTTAGACTTTGTTAACAGATCGGCAATGAATTTGTTAATGATATGAGAAGCTAAAGGTATATTAAGAATACATTACTCAAAATCTTGTTTGAAATCAACTCTCTAACCTATCATCTTATAAAATGAGAATAACGATTTTTTTTAACTCAGCAAGGAAGGAAATAACCAGATGTTTTAAATGTTATGCATTAACCTTATAAAGGATTCTTCATGCTTGTAAACAAGTGTATGAAGAGATGAAAATGATGTGTTTATATACACATGGTAACAAGACTTTGTAACGAAGAGCATGAAGAGATAATTTTCCTAAGCACCAAATACATACTTTGTAACTTGCCCTCGGGTTGCACCAGTGTTTTTCAAATTTCCTTACCAAAACGCCGCGTGCCCTCTTGCATAAAATAAAAGATTAAAATTGATTTAGGAATGTTTTGCAATGATAAAAAGCGAGTAGCCATAGCAGTGATAATCCCGGAGAGACTGTTTGCTACGTAGGCAGCTCTCTATGTTCGTTAAACGGCCTTTAACGATGACGTGATTTCGAAGAATGTTATTACGAATATCTAGTGGGCACGTTACAGCTGGCCACCCACGCACCGCCCATTAAACAAGTAGTGCAAAGACTCCCTATAATTTTTTTCTGTAAGTTCACAAGACTACAGAACTCCTGAGAGCTTTGATTCATGGCCCCTTTATGACGCGACGGTTCGAATGATGTACCAAAGCTAACGAACCGGAAAAGATGATTTATATCATGTGATGCTCGTTGGAAATGGTTGTCATTTCATCCTCTTCTGTCTTTACAATTAGCTGGCGCGCGCTATTTCGGTTGTTAATGTAACTCCGAAGTGGTTGTTGCCTCAAATTTTTCTGGCGTTCAGTTGTTTGATCTCATCGATTTCTGAACTCGTCTAGAGTATATTAGGAGGAAACCACTGCATCATTCACAAAGGGGGTCAGCGGTTATTTGAACTCTTGGTTATTGTGTATAGACGCTCTCTCTCTCTCTCTCTCTCTCTCTCTCTCTGCCATACGCCAGAAAATATCAAAAGTATCATAAAACTACCTTTCTTCATTGTTGTCAAAATGTTCTTCATTATATTTGCTCACTGTAATCAGTGGACTGGTGATCACACATGAATTCATCATCTCTTTGGTGAAGTACAATGAAGAAATTGTTAGTCACTATGAAGGACGCCTAATTGTAAAGACGCAGACATTTTCAAGAATATTCTCTCCTTCAGGCCTCTTGCACAACTACTCAGACATACTTAACAGCATGAGAGAGAGAGAGAGAGAGAGAGAGAGAGAGAGAGAGAGGAGAGAGAGCGCTGAAAAGCAAGTGTAGACGAACGCTCCACAAACAAGTCCTTTTAGCCATTTCGAATACGTGCTTGGAATATATCCTCTGTTTATATCTACCTGTGATAATAAGCTGTCACCTCTTTTTGTAAATTATGTAGTAGTGACCAACGAAGATGCTAAAATAAAGCAGAGGAACAGGCGTGTAGGGGCGTACTAAAATAAAGGCTTCATAACTTGTCTTTTTAGGAGTTTACAACATTCCATCTCTCGCGGCGTTCTGAAAGCTTACCTAGGAATTGGACAACGACTGCTAAAATATGAATATTGAAACAACTTTAATTTTCAAACATATAATCACGCATATAAACTTACGTTTCATATATGTATGTGTTTATATCTAATGTTTGTGTGTATGTGTTGTATATGTTTGTGTGTGAGTGTGTGAATACTTCATTCTATGATTTTCTACTGATGAATGGAAAATCTAAAATCAAGTATGACCTTTCTCTAGATCTACAAGGAATCATCTTTCCCTTTTCCTGATGCTTGGCACTCATCTTTAATGTGATATGGAGATAGTTTCGTTCTTGATATCTCTGAAGCATTTTACAGCTTCTGGCACATAACTTTGCGAGACCAACTTCGTGCTTGAAATTGCGCTCTTCCTCTCATCGAGATTATTTTCTAACTTCTTTTCACGGGTTGCTCTTGACAGCGGACCATCTCCTCACGAGTTATCTTTTCTGCTCAGGGAAATGAATACAAAAGGGTGTTTACCGCAGGCTTATTTGACTGATGAATAAACCCCACAGACTGTTCGTCATTAAAACAGCAGTCAAACGCATGCGCATACTTGAAAGGCGCCGAGGTCGTTATAACAACACTCGCACCAGCAATTTTGCACTAGATTTCCCTGATATGCTTCATGCTTATTTAACGGCCGTTTTCCCTTTAGAAGATGACTCCGGAGGGTAATAATTTTTCAGCTGAATGCCTGAGTATTTACACAAAGTGTGGGGTTGAAGCCATAGCGTATCCATTTTATCTCCTATCAGTAATAACCGAATAGCTGCATAAAGACCAACGCGCAAATTGTTATGAATTTACATTTGCCTTTAGTTTTTTTTTTATTGCAGCCTCTAATTATTTGGAAGTGTTACTAAAATATGTTGATTCTAATCTGACTGTAATTGAAGGTAAAAGGGGAGATCGGCACCAAAATGATTAATGAACGTTAAAAGGTCACAGGGAGATAGATGACTAAAGGATTTACGTTTACTCGGCGAGTAAGCCTAAAAATTACTTTATTGTTGTTGTTGTTCTTCTTGTGGGGTTAGGAAGTTCAGTGGATGAGCTCTTAAGGTCTGGAAAGTGTTTCGCGTTGAGTTATAGGTAAAGGAATTTTAGGATAGAATATTTATGATTTATGTATTAGAATGAAAATGTAACAAATATATAATGTGCATGTTAAACAGTACAGAAAAATTATTTATATTTTAATTTTCGTTGGTGAAACATGGCTCTATTTGACCATGGATTTGAGCACGTTTTAATTTACCTTAAAAGTTTGCTTAGGATACTAGGCAATTTTCTATGTTGCGTATTTTCAAAATTGTTTAATTTAGATAGCAAGGCTTTTAAAATTATTCACAAAAATGCCACAATTATGGTAAATATTGTAATGATCATAAATATATTGTCAGCTGTAATTTCAGGACACAAACTTATGAGTGAACTGTAATATTTTGCCTGGGTGTAAATCAAATCCTAAATCTTAAAGTGAAGTGTAATATCATTTTATACATATACATTCATACGTATACACACACGCACACACACACACACACACACATATATATATATATATATATATATATATATATATATATATCTATATATATATATATATATATGTGTGTGTGTGTGTGTGTGTATGTATAACTGAATACACTATATACACTACATTATGAGTCATCCCATTATCGTATTTTAATTATAATGTTCAATATTTGCGTTATATTTTATTTTTTTATAAATATGTCACTGTTAAATGTTTACCTTATACTACTGTACTTTTATTCCGACGTATTTTCTTCTTCATTTTAGGCGCTTGAACTCGTGTCAGTGTAATAAAACTTCTCCCAACTTTAAACGAACATTCTCTCTCTCTCTACTTTGCGCCGATATTTGTGAAACTTTAAATAAGACATACTCTCATTGCGTTTGGTACTAAATGAAGAACAAAATACATCTCTGACCTCTCTACAGGACCCTAGCAATAAAAATAAAAAGAATAAAAACTTGATAGTCCTGCTGAATAATTAACATGTTCTATTTAACAAATTATAATATTAAAAATCAGATAACAAACTGAACGATAAAGTTCACGTTCTAAACTATTCTAAGAAGTCATACCTGTACATTTCAGAAGCTTTGCAAGAGTTCAGAGAAATTAATGCAATTTTTCGTATTGTTGTACATTAATTTTACAGGTAAAGGCAGTTTCTGATAAATAATCGGAGATCAAATATTCTTCCAAATTTTACCGTAGATAAGATTTACACTTAGAAATATATTCACATGCATAGGAAAACAAAATGAGTCTGAAGAATGGAATATGAAATAAATAAATTGAGAGAGAGAGAGAGAGAGAGAGAGAAGAGAGAGAGAGAGACCGGTTTTTGAGCCAGCAGATCCGACGTGCTATCGTATTTTATGTCTAATGGAAATTATCTAGTTTAAACCTGAGCAGTATCCAATCGTTATTTCGATATTCGTTGCATTTCTAAATAAGAAAAAATAGATTAGTTTTAGTTAATACTTTTACAAGGTGATGTCCATAATGCTTTCCCCAAAATTGATAGTTTCAACTACATTAATTTCCTTTTGAAATGATTATTATTGAACATTTCACATTTAAGGAATTTTTATAAGTTTTCGAGAAAATAGCCGTTTTGAGTCTTCCTGTCGTGCTGCGCTTCAGTATACAAACCGGGCCAAGAGAGAGAGAGAGAGAGAGGAGAGAGAGAGAGAGAGAGAGAGAGAGAGAGAGAGAGAGAGAGAAGAGCGCTTGATTATCTATGGCTCGTCTGCCCTTCGATGTCTAAAAGATAAAGCTTCACAAGTCTAAGGCCATTGTTCACGAGAATTGATGGCGAAAGAAGATATAATTTGAAGCCATAGAAGCTGGCTATAATATTCTGTGAGGTTCTCTTCCAGAAGGTGGCAGATATTTTTATTAAGAAGGCAACTATAGTATGACAGGCAATATATTTACCCTTGGAGAAGATGCTGCTATACTAAGAAGATGCCTTTATTTCATCTTAACTTCAATGAAAAGATAAATGTATAATCATGTTCGCTCGCGAAACGGAAAATGAATACTACTGCAACTTTTTTCTCGGTTACTTAGCGAAAAAATAAAAATACATTAACTGCTATTCTAACTAAAGCAAATTTTATATAAAATCATTTTAAAAATGATGGTAGGTTATCTTTTTTATTTGGAAAATGAGCTTTATCGCAATGGCCATAGGAGCCAGATAAGTTGATTTATTTCTCAAATTCAGCAAAAGAGATACAGGTCCCGCTCAACTTCAGATACGCACATAACTGAACCTGAAGATTTCAGAACTGGTGACAATATTCCAAATCACCAAACTAACTAAACAAAAGGATTTCCATCTCAGCTTTTTTTTTTTCTAATAGTAAGGTGATATAATTTGGAATGATGGATTCATAATTATTTTTACATGCATGAATGAACATCTTTACAATTAGACCACTATACCAACATGATATTTATTTTGGCTGACTTCAAAAAATGACATCTAAATTACTCTTATTACAAATGCATAACTATTTTTGCACGCCAACAATAGCATGAGTGTTGTCAGAACTACTTTTTTGGCTCATTAATATTCACCCAAAACTGCGGTGTATCTGAG
>NC_087200.1:142473033-142490533 GCF_015104395.2 Macrobrachium nipponense | reverse complement strand
ATTATATATATATATATATCAGTGCAGTGCAAGACACACACACACACATGTGTGTGTGTGTGTATGTTGCACTGCGTTGATAGCATGGTCACCTGAAAAAAGGGGGACCTTTATTTTATTTCTATGCGACGACAAAATAATTTGGGAAAGGTGATTTAAAGATCATTACTTCTCTATTGACTTAGGCAATGAATGATTTACCTGGTAGTTAGTTGACTGTAGTAAGTTGTATCCAGGAATGGAGAAGGGCATGAGGTCAGCAACCTCATCCCAAAATAACAGCTACGAAGTGGATGGGGAATATCCTCAGGATCAACACTTTCTAAAGGTGAAAGTCTATAGTAATATAAATAGAATATTTATTATGATGTTGCATGACACGAATAAAACGACGCTAAATAAGAATCCGGTTATACGACGAGAGATTTTCAATTTTTTTTCTAACAGCTGACTTGGAAGCCATTCAGAGGTGCTCACTGATGTGCATCTATCTCTCAAAAAATTCGTCGATTTCTCAGGCAAAAACGGGTGGAGTAATCTTCATGCAAGACATGCCCAGAAACGTGTAAGAGATATGGTGCACGACTTGGTTTTTTTTTCTTATCAAGTCTAATCTTTTTGTTTACCTTGGTTGGTATTCTCGCTGTTCCTATTCCTGGTTATGGTTTTTCATTTTTTTAACTTATATTTCTCTATTGGTTTTAGTGCGTTGGTCCTCTTCTTAACAGTGACTTATCTCCTCTCTGTTCTGTCCTCTTCTTGGTAATGTCTTCCACATTCGTCTTCACGATGTTATTTCCTTTTTGAGTTGCCTATTTCTTCATTTGTTTTTCCGGAAGCAATCATTCTGTAATTTTTCCTTACAAAGTTTCCTATTCATGAAGACTTAAATGGACCGATAATAATCGACTCCACCTCACCCTGTGACGTGTGACTATATCACTGAGACTACGTGACAGAAAGGTTCGCTGTGGTGTTGGTCCAGAGAGGCGAAGGAGATGCCAGGAGATGCACTAGCATGACTTAATTGCACGCATATCATGAGAAATAATGGTCGATGGGACCACAGTAGTAGTAATAGTAGCAGTGGCCCTCCCTCTTTCCGTCTCTATTATCCACGTTGCTATTTACTTTCGCTCAGTTATTTAAGGTCTTCATTCGCTAAATTTAGTCTTCATTATATCTAGTGCACTGTTACATTTGCCTTCTCAGTCCTCCATTATCTGCCGAAGCTGTTTTCCAATCTCAATTTCATTAATCTAGACCGCATTTGTATCCACAAAATGCTTTCATCCTTCACCGATCCTCAAAGCTTGGTATATATTGCTAGATTTTAAACACCTATATCGTGTCGTAAGGAAATTAGCTCTGTCTTTTGGGTACCGAGCAATTTCTCATTAAGAACCTCACGTGCGGGTAAATCTCAGTGTTGACAAGTTAATGAAGATTGTCAGAGAGGACCCAAGTTACCAGGTGAGTGGCAGTTATGCATCTAGAAGCGCTCTGCGCTTTGCAAACCAGGCAGATTTATTTTTATCCGCAAAGCCGCAAGCTACATATCTTGAAGTTTAACCAAGAAAAAGCTCGGTGGGGAGGGGATGCATCATTATTTAGAAACGACAGTTGCTATCAGTTTATTATTCTAATATTCTGACATTACGGACTGAATGAAAATCCAGAGTGATTAAGATTTAAACAAACGTTTTTCAACCACGTCCTGTTCCTCAAAGCAGTCCAGTTGACGTAAATACCTTGTCACTCCCGTCTTCGGTGACACCACACGAACAACCGGATACGACAACAGATCAAGTTTGGCGAGGCAGTATAACCCATGGTCTAACCCACTGTTTCTCAACCTTTTTCTGGTGGTGGCCCCCTTCAATCCAGTGCAAGTTGTTGTGGCCCCCGAAGTGTCAGCAGTCAGCACGTGTCCCTGGACCCTGGCTAAAGCAGTTAGTATGGCGGCAGCCAGCACCGATGGCAGTTGCCTCTCCGTTAAATTTATGCAAATCGCCGCGTGGAGTTGCCAAGATAAAGGCCGAGGATTTAAGAAGACGGAAGTTTGATTCTGCTTAGTTTACATCGAATTCCGCGAAGGACTACACTCCTAATATCGACTGATATCGTTCGTTTTATGCTTTCATTTACGCTTCGGTTAACTTTATTCATTTCTTTGATTTGGAATAAACTTTAAAGGCATTTTACCTATTTCATTTTTAGTCTTCACAAACTTTTACGTAATCTAAGGATATACAAAGAACGTAACTGTAAAATATAACTACATTTATTACCCAATTAGAAGAAACTGGATTCCAGCAAACCACTTTTTAACTGCCTTACTTAATTTAATGTTAACTCGTCTCCTGAGGAAGCCCATACATAAGAATGATCCTGGGCTAATTTGGAAACTCAGGTTCTTCTCGTACGATATAGTATACGGAAGTGTGGATACTCGACAACAAGTTGGTAACACTGATTATCCTTAACAATGCTCATTAACTTAGTAAAACAGCCTTTCCCAGCTGTTCCCTGGCCGTTGCCTTAAACTTGTAGCACTGCATTCCCCACAGGTGGTGCCCGTGATGAAAAATTCATAGATTCAGTCTGCGTCAACCAGAATCCATTCGGCAAAGGTAGGACAGTCATTTAGAAAGAGTTACCGCTGATGAACAGCAAATGGATATATTTTGACGATCATGAAAAAAGATGAAATGTAAGTGTAAGTGTCGCTCTTGTGATATTTCATGCCTTTTGTCAATGAAGCGAAGAAGGGAGATAGACACTGATGGCTGGGTTTCTACGCTCAATTCTTCCCTCGACAGTATCTTGGGAAAGACATAAGCATTCTAGTTGTAGTAAGTTTTACGAAGTTTTCCAGACTACTGGGTTCGATGAAAGAAAATGGAAGATATATCAGAAACTATGAACAATCAGTACAGCGGAGATCCAAAACAAAAGCAATGCATCCACTAGCCAATTTTACAAACTTAACTATCTGTGATGGTCGATTGTTTGCTTGAGAGGAAGGAAGATGCTATGAACTTTCCATAGTCTGAGAATAATGGTTGTGCGGTTACTAGATGGCGTAAGACAAATGTGGCTCCAGGCAAGACCTATCTATCGAAAATAACATCACACATTTAAATAAATTGAACAAAACCCAATTAAAAGGCATGGAGCCTGTTTCCTTCGAAACTTAAAATTTTACAATAATGAAAATGATCATTCAGCTATCCTTGAATAAATGTCTCAAAATTGTTGTTTAATTGACTGTGGTCTGATTCGTCATCCACTGGCAAGGACCCACGCCCACCCTGCCTCTCTCCGAATTTAATGTAAAGCGAAATGAGCAAACCCTGACACCCTGACTGCCCATCACACAACCTCTGGTTCTCTAGTTGCCTGAGGCAGGAAGACTGATTTGGGAAAGAGCACGGAAGCTTATCAAGCAAGCCACTGAAGAAGGGCCGCAACTACGTGCTCTTGTGGTAGGGGCCGGGTAGTGTTCCGTAGAATTGCAATCAAATTTCAGCCTCATTCCTTTTGACGGTTATTTATTAAAGCATCAATGAAGGGAACCACCTCACTCATCCGTAAATGATTTGTGAAGAGAACTAAGTTTTATGTTTTCGTTTACAACCATTGAATACCACATTGTAAAGGGGAAAAAATAATGAAGTAAGCATAACGGTAACGGATGTAACACCGGAAACAGACCAATAATGAAAATATACGACATTCAATTTCGGTTCAGGTTATTAAACATCCTCTTGCAATAGCACAATAGTAACACAACCATATCAAATTAGAATATAAGATAACGTATAACTTTGGTTCTGGAATAGACGACCTCTGTTCGAAATAACCAAAGCGATGGCTATATATCCGAAAAAATACACCAAAAAGGAAAACCATATGACTTTCCAGGCCATCTTTATGAGGTATAGTATGTATGAAACTAAATTCCTCTCTGCAGCAGACTTTTAGGAGCTACTGTAAGAGACACTGGGACATAAGGAAGCCCGAGAAACCAATAGTGCACATAGATTGTAGTTTTTATTATTCATCATGAAGTTCATAGTCATCTTGATTCGTGTTATCATAGTAATCATTATTTATTATCATCATCAAGACAATATCCCATTATTTGCAATAATTTTTGCACAAATGTTGCATAGCAGAATAAGGAAAATAAGATTATTTCGTTGCATAACCAATTAAGATTATTACGCTGTAGACACCTATCCAATATGTGAATGATAAAATCTCACTAGAAACATCTGTTGCCAAAAGATTCATACACAACCTCTCTAAGAAAATGAAAGAGGGCTTGGTGGGGCTGGGACTAGGCTTCATAATTCTCAAAAATAACTTTTTTTTTATTATATTATTTCAGGTGACATTTTGTAGAAAAATTTCATTAAGAAAACTTTGATGGCATTCCCCTTTTCTCCTATAGTATTTTTTATTTTAATGTTGTAACGAAAGTAATACTTGCTCAATTGAAAAACGTTTTAACTAAATATTGTGAATTTTCATCTGAATCTATTTCCAGATAAGAAGCTTCTTCCTCATAATTCACAAAATGAAGAAAAAATTAGTGTGATTAGGAATCCAATTTGTAGAAGCAGCGAGAACTTTCATAAAATTGAACACCGTTTCAGCCATGAGCGACAGGGGTGGAACGTAATTAGAGTAATTATCATATAATCCATCAATTTACCGCCGACGAATCTCGCCCATCAATCATTCTCTAGGAATTCCAGCCCCAAAACAGCTCCTCACTCCAACAAGTTACTGTTCCCCCTTTTCGACGGACAAATAACATGTGAGCGCCACTCAGCCCGAGGGGTCCCATGCTAAGACGAGATCAGGCATTATAAGTATGAAGGTGCTTATCTGGTCTGTCTACGGCGGCGCTACCTTAACTATAATTACAGCGAGATCAGTTAGCCCTTTCGATAGGCGTCCGTAGAACCTGATCAGAATAAGAGTAGGCGCACCTGCGATGTTCGACGTTTTTGTAAAGGTGGTATGATCGCCAAAACGATCAAGAGAGTGGCTAATATAAACACCTGTGGCTCTATAAATCCTCACAGCGCATGCTCGGACGCTCCATTATATCGTTACTTGAAACTGCCGCAGGTCAATGGATTACATGCTAGCCGAAAGGCTGCATAAATTTAATTTAGCAGTCCTACGGGAAGGTCATTATATTTCTTCTCTTCTATATACCTGAACTCATATAAATGAAACCGGGCGATTTCGCAAGGCTGCTTGAAATTTTAAGTAATCAATTTTGTTTCACGCTGCCCTTTCTTGCTTTTTTGTGAAAGTTAATCCATACTATTGAAGAAACTACTTTGAAACCTTTTTATGCAACAATTCACAGACTGAAAATCATTGAAAGAAATTATGCTCTGTCCGCATATCTGCCTTTTAACTTATGTACGTAATTAGGCCAAGAGAATTCCAGCAGCCAATTGAAAGTCAGTAGTAAGCTCAACCTCTGAAAATGAAAAAATGGTATCAATGAACCCATCACCATTTAAAGGCATAACTGCAATGAAGTAACAGGCCACAGGAATTTAAAATTAAGAAAATAAAATGGTAAACATCTGGTCTTTCCTTACTTAATATTTCTGCTAACAATCATAAAGGCAGAAAAGCTAACAACATCCCTCTTGGTGGAGGAAAAATTGCATGACTTCATCTCATTGTTATTAAGCTTTTGGTTACTTTGTCCATCGATGCACACAATATATATATATATATATATAGATATATATATATATATATATATGATATATATATATATATATACATATAAATATATATATATATATTAGATATAGATATATAGATATATATATATACTATATATATATAGATATATATATATATATATATATATATATATATATATTATATATCATTCAAGCTACAAATGTCCTTTAATATCTAATTCGCTCTACCTCGGAATTGATATATTTTCATACATGTACCGAAGGGGAATTTTTAGTTCATAATAATTTCGTCCCCTCATGGGATCGAACCACCGTCCAGTGGACGGGAACGAAATCAGGACGGCCTAGTGACGTTATCAAGGCGGCCAACAGAGAGGCTTGATAACGTCACTGTCCGTCCTGATTTCGTTCCCGTCCACTGGACGGTGGTTCGATCAATGAGGGGACGAAATTATTATAAACTAAAAATTCCCCTTCGGTACATATATGAAATATATCATTTCCGAGGTAGAGCGAATTAGATATTAAAGGACATTTGTAGCTCGAATGATATACATGAATCACGGTGATGTGATAATTATTCATATATATATATATATATATATATATATATATATATATATATATATATATATATATATATATACGTAATCATTAAGCTACAAATGTTTAATGTCGAATTCACACTACTTCCGGAATATTACCCGAAGGGGATTTTTTATTTTTTTTTAGTGATTAATGGTATTGAAAGAGTCTCGAACGCTCGACACAATACTTTTGAAACGAGCCCAGTCGATGGTTACCTCTGAGCCATCATGATAGGTAAAAGTTAGCTTTCATGGTGGAGGTGGGTTAATGCTGAACATTAAGTACAATTTCCCCGCTCTCGATGGGTAAATAAATACGCCAGATTCAGCATTACCCTATACCTCACCTTGATGACTCAGCGGTTACTGCCTACTGGAGTCGCTGAAAAGGTACTGTGTCGAGTGTTCGAGACTCTTCAGTACCATTCCATTTATCACTTTAAAAAAAGTCCCCTTCAGTGATAATTCCCCATCGGGGATATGCCCTAACTAGCGTGAATTAGATAATAAACGGCATTTGTAGCTTAACGACTGCATATAAATCACGGTGGCATATATATATATATATATATATATATATATATATATATATATTATATATATATATGTGTGTGTGTGTGTGTGTGTGTGTGTGTGTGTCTGTGTGTCTGTGTGAGTGCGTGTGTGATTGTACCATACAGGTCCTCGCGTGTTACTTTACATAAAAACTTTTCTACAGCGCAGCGTATTGTGACTTCGTCCAAGAACGAATACTTCATTAAATAGAATGTCGTTCCCAGTGAACCCTGTGAGGGAATGCCACTGGAGAGTAAGGCATTCAGCCACCAAAACTAGTAACCATTCTTTAAGAAGAGAAATGACACTCGTCCATAACAATAGATAAGGAACAATTTATTGGAATGGCCAAGTTCAGAAGGGAATTGTGAATCTTTCCAAGCGTTACGTCAGACCCTACTTGGATTTGTGGCCATCCAATGACGTCCTTTAAAGAGAGAGAGAGAGAGAGAGAGAGAGAGAGAGAGAGTGTTCAAAAGTTTAACGCAGATATATGTTATTACTTAACAGTGCAGCCAGCTAACTTTAATTAACATTAATATCTTTCAAATCCGTCGGCATGCAGTAATATATTGCATATCCATTCATTGTTAAATATATATATATATATATGTATGTATGTATGCTTACGTGTGTTTATGTCTGTGAGGGTTATGCACACGTGTGTGATATCGTATAGCAATAAAAATGCCAAAGTGCTTTTTGTATTTAAATATAATTGTATATCTATCTACGCCTACGGTTTGAAACCATAGTTAATGTAGAAATACTGAACGCTAGGATTTCATTTGGGGGATTTTAGTTACTTCTAAAAATACAGCTTTCTTACGTCTTACCATTTGTGATTGAGATACGTCCTACTTTGTCTTATATTCTATTTTATGATGGTGACTGATAAAATATTTAGGGAAATGTTGCATTATGACATTTAATGTTCAAGTCATTCAACTATGCTTCAAGTGTCAAATTCATCCCTGACTCATAAATCTTCGTAGCTGCTCAGACGGCTATAATTGTTGAGACAACAGTTTGTTTCCCTCTTACTTTAAAGATGGAAATATAGCTAAAATAAAATAATACAGACACACAATGTCCTCTGAGTGAAAACACGGCCGATATTTTACTCCAAGTCCCCGAACAGCAGAGAAAACTATCTTGGCCATCTTTTCTATAAAAAAAAAAAAATAAATAAATAAATAAATAAACGAAAACCTTTCTAGACGTAACCAGCTATTTCAAAACTTTTGAACTTCGCTGACGCCGTTCAGAGGGAGCCATAGAGGAATTATCAATATGATTAAAGGAGTCGGCTGTTCCATCCAGCACATTCCAGACGAGGGGGTCAGTTTGTCTGTGGTTAGACCATGGGTAGGATGCCCAGCACCCAGCTATAACTGTCTCGATTGATGGACAGGGAAGTCCTTCTACGCCCATAGGTGATTGACGCACCAATCACTTAGTGGTTTCTGTCTCTGTATCGAGACTAGGGATCGCCATAGCTCAACTATTACACACACAAAAAAAAAAAAAAAAAATGAAGAGAGAGAGAGAGAGAGAGAGAACACGCCTCATTCAAGTTGTTGGAACCATTCATTAAAACTCGTAAACGTCAATGTCCCCCGTATTATAGGCCAGGAGAGTAAGCATTACTTCACCTGAGCCTGGCGAGAGGTGAGCGATTTCAATTTTAACAGTAAATGAAGCGTACAATGTATTTTGTTGACCAGCTACTATTGATTAAATGAGAAAAAGCCGACGCATGCCGTCGATGCCATAATGATTAATTCGGCGATCTTTTCCCACTTATCTCTGAAGACTTTTAATTGCTGGATGCTGCTCCTTCAAGTTTTTCTTCCTCTTCTTCGTGTAACGAGTTCATATTCCACGCGATCAGAAGTCAATTACACTTGAAATCATATACAAAATGGCTTAAAGCCATAATCACTGTTAATAGTTCCACCCACGAAATTCTTTGACTTATTATCATTCCTGATTGCGAACCAGTTTGCTCCCGAAGGAAATGAAGGCTTGATAAATTTCTCTCTTTAACGATAGTTTTCATTCATTCTTGCATAATTGCTTTGAAACGGTTAAAAGGTTAAAAAGTATCAGGGCATTATGAACGTATAGCAACTTAATTTCTTGAATCATTTTTAAACAATAAGACAGCTTTGATCGACTGATGTGTGAGTGATAAAATATCATTTTGCCATTTCAAAGATGATCTGAGCAGTCATCTTCAAAGTCCTTGGTTGAAAGAGATGTACATAAGCAAAAGAACAGTGACTTGTTCCTTACAAGAAGACATTTATAATTACTTTAGTTTTATCTCCTTGGAAATAATTATAATAAAAAAGCCATAAATGAGTTATTGATGACTAGATAAATAAATCCCTAATACTGGTATATTCTGTAAGATAATTTGCAGTTACTAGTTTTGTTATGTGGGTATAGCTGGTAGCGTTACATTCTGGCTCAGTTGAATCTGTAGCAGAAAGTTTGTAATTAACGGGAGACGTTTGTACTTTTCTTTAAGAACGCTCTTATGTTTTTCATCCGTCATGTTTATTTTAGCATCTTTCGACTTTTACTTTTTTACGCTTTTCCCTGCATATGTTAAAGAGATATAAAACGTATAAATTGCGATATCTGTAATGAAGATGCTGTCTCGACACTGAAGATACAAGTAAATGAGCTGTTAAAAGAGTTCAACGTTTCTTATAAAATTCCTGTTCAATGGTTCCTCCAATTCCTTTGAAGGTTTCTCTAAAATGACTGAAAAGAACTTGCCCTGTTATCTGTTAGCTGAATTTTTAAGTAAAACTTTCCTCTAATTCCTAGCAAATGTTCTCTAAAACGCCTGTTAAAATCCTGCTTCAATTCCACATAAAAGTGATCGAAGATTATCTTGACAGGCGCATTACCATTCCCCGCAAAGGTTTCCTTTCAAATTATTGCTGGAGTTGTTCAAATCCACACGGAGATTCTCGGATACGGAATAAATCAAATACAAAATAATCTCATACGACAAAGTACTCATCCAGTGTAGTTCTGTGGCAGCTTTCAAAAGTTGGCTACACAAGGGATATTTCGTGCGTTGACCGAATAAATAAAAGTTAGCTATATCTGTGCACCGTGCAAATTCGCAGTCATTAATGATCTCAACAGACATCATTCAAAGAATAAACTCAATTATTATCTCTAACGGTACTCCTCCATTGCAATAAAAGATAAGGAACGTCCCCGCAATGTACAGAAAGGTGAGCAATAAATAAATAAATAAAATTAGTACCAGAGGAAAGAAACATTTACTGTAAAATGAATGTCCGAAGATGTCAAGTCTGGTTCTTCACAAGACCTTTGGGCCATGTCATCTTATGTTACAACAGAAGCGCTCAATGCTAAACGATGGAAACAGTTTTTACAACAGTAGCCTTGGCAACAATAGAAACGAATCGGCGTTGAATACCACGAGAAATCTGCTGAGAAACCGCGCCAACCTTTATAAAATGTTGACATTTTTTTACGATACAAACCCTTTTCAATTTATTCGATGTTGCTTATTGTATTGAAAAATAAGTAGAATTAGGCTATTAGGGAATTTATAAAGATGTTACAGGATAGCTTACACGTAGCGCTATAACAGGAACTCAGATGAAGCAAACTAAGGCGTCATCCATAAAATATGCAAGGAACATAGGTTACGTACAGAAATTAATCATTTAAAAATGTTTTCTTAACTCCAAATGTCAGAATCCACTTCTTTCATGACACACATTCAAAAAAAAAAAAAAAAAAAAAAAAATTGAAAAATGCGCCGAAATTGTTTTCGGCACAATCGAGTTTTCTGTACAGTGAACAATGTTGTATGAAAATCTCAGCCACGGCCTGGTGGTGGCCTATGTTGTTGGCACTATAGCAGTGTCAGACACACGATCATGGGTAACTTTAACCTTAAATAGAATAAATACTACTGAGCTAGAGGGCTGCAATTTGGTATGATTGTTGATTGGAGGGTAGATGACCAACATACCAATTTGCAGCTCTCTAACATCAGTAGTTTTTACAGAACTGAGGGCGGACTGAAAAAATGAGGACGGACAGGGAAAAAACAATCCCAATAGTTTTCATTTACAAAAAAGTTAAAAGGGGCGGGAGCGCGAATTCGAAACCTATCACATTACTCGTTTGGGGTGAAATTTTGAGAAGACTAAGTGCAAATTTGCAAAACTAAAATCTATTGAGAGAGAGAGAGAGAGAGAGAGAGAGAGAGAGAGAGAGAGAGAGAGAGAGGATTCTTTGGGAGGCTGGATGTATGTGTAATTAATGGGAACAGAATCATCAGTTGTCATAATATCAACATTCATACGGTGGTAATGACAGCATTCCGTCTAAAACGATGTACAGAATATGTACCATGACGTCGTGTGATTGACGGCACAGGAGACATTCCGACGAAACAATGTCCAGATTACATGGCGAAAGAAACGTTTCTACCATCGTGATTGCAGTGTGATAGACTTCGAGAACATTCAATCATGTCCCCCACCTATGCCCTACGCCATTACAAGGAGGAAAAAATGACAGCGCTTCCGTTGACGGGGGTCGGAATGGGTTAAGAAAAAAAAGGGGGGGGGGTCAGTCACACAAGTATGGTACTCTACTTTCGGTGGAACCATGAAGCGTGTGGATTGTTTAGGTTTGGGGTTGGGCATGAGGAAAGAAGAATAATGTGAAAGTGGGGTTAAGGCTAAAGGATGAAGCTAAATGAGGTTGTGAAAAAACTGGCAAGCAAAGGACCCAGTGTGGGCATTCAACCTCCTGAAGAAGAGGCTACACATGCCTGTAGGTGAAAAGTATGTCACAGAAATTATTTGATAATAACCGAAGAAAATAGTATATGCTAGAACACGTAAAAGACTATAAATTCAGTTAGGAGGTCACCATCCTGATGTGTAGGCCCAGCCAGTAAATATGTGAGGTAGATATTTTGATCAACGTCGAAAAGAAGTCATGCATATAAGCCACTTAAATTTCAGTAAAATATTTATTCTGGAGCGGTGAAGTTTTAAGCCTTTAATAAGGTAAATAGATAACATAGTAGAACATTCAATTTTTCATTGAGTATTTATAAACGCGTAAAGGGAAGAGACTGTGACCGTCCTACATTTGCTGGGATTATAAAGGACAACTTTTTTATGTGTGTGTGACAGTGTGCACGCGCGCGCAATTGTGAGTATTTATCTACACATAAAATATATATATATATATATATATATGATATATAAATGTATACATATATGAGCTGTATGTCTTTGATTGTCATTGATATTAGCTCGGTCAATATAAAGCAAAACTACGGAATTACTCTAGCTCTTTTTAAGACTCTTCCTTTATTCTTCCATCTGGCAGTGAGATGTGTCCAACTCTTTTTCTTGACGTCAATGAAATCTAGGATCGTGAGAGTGCTGCTGTCTCAAATGTCTCAAATATCTTTCCAAGAAAACAACAATAAGGGACTAAGTGAAATGACAGACAGAGACTGACCGAGGAATTTTGCTCAGGATAATAATACGAAGACACCTCAAAAGCTACGAAAAAAAGAGAAAAATATCCTCTGGAAAGTTGGAGGAAGAATTATCAGACCATTACATTTGACGCTCTAGGGGACGACCGCCGCCGAGTGGAGTCGTGTCCACCTGGGCAGAAGGAAGAAAAAGCAGACTATTTTGTGGCTCCTGGTGGCGCTAAGGAAACAATCACCTCTTTTATTGCAAATGACTCGCTTAACGGGTGAACTGAGATGCATCTTCAAGAAACCGCGGGACGAGACGCTTATACCACCTTCTCCGCTCAGGAGATTTCTAATTACGCAGGCTACTTTCAGTTGTGGAGAAAAACGTTCGAGTGACGGCCAAACTGCCTCTATTTAAAGCATTCCGGAGGCTTGATTGTTATGCATCAAGGACCTGGTGCCTCAATACGTCGACGGAGGAGCTCTAAAAAGCTATTCGATCCCGGGGTAATGGAGGTGTTCGGAGAACCGAGAACTCGGCTAAGAATGTGGTAGATCTGAGAATAGAATTAACGTAATGCGTTTTCCGCTCTTAAAATGCTATTCATTTTTTTATTTGTTTTATATCAGTAATGAGTATTCCACGGCCATGTCAGCTGATTAAGAGAGATTTGATATCCTGCAATGAATACACGTGAAAATGTTTGTCGATCAAGAATGTAATGGAAACTTAATTTAGTGGAGTTCGACGTCCTTTTTTGAGGAGAATTTTTTATATTACTCGGACACATGCAACCTGTTTTATAACATCCTGGTTCTTTCGGTAGTTGCCTATTTCTTTTCTTTTGTTTATCTCTTGACTTGAACGCAACATGAAATTAATACTTATGTGCTGTTGACACGGAAAGAAAGTGACTGTAGAGGAGAAACTAATCATTACAGAAAGCAAACATTAATTTTAGTTTTCATGGTAAGATATTGATCTTGATATCAATTAATTTGAAGCTGAGTAGTTTTACTGTATTATCCCATTTCGAAATAACCAAAACAATGAAAATAAAATGACGACTTGAATTTAGCTGCAAATGTTATCTACAGTTATTTCCTATCTCCGAAGACAAAACAAGAGGGATATATGAATATTTAGCGCTATGAATAACCAAGTTAAATTATCTGAATAGTGTTTTACAGTCTACTGCTTTTTCCCAGCCATTACACAGTAAGGCACAATACTGTAAATCTTGACTCTCTGGGTTCGATGATTATAAATATCGAATATTAACTGCAGCTTGTGTGTCGATATTCTTTCTCTTAATCTACGAACGCGAACTTTTTCATCGTTTCGATGATAATAATAATAATAATAATAATAATAATAATAATAATAATAATAATAATAATCAATAATAATAATAATAATAATAATAATAATAATAATAATAATAATAAACTAGCAAAATCAATTAAATACACTACAAAAAGATATTCACAGCTCACCTTGAAGTCTCCCCATATATCTCTTAGGTTTTTATCACAGCTTTCATCTCAGCAGGGGATGCTGTTATGGGGATCTCTCGTCGGATGCTGCACGCATCTCTCAGTTAATGATCCCACTATTATCTCTGGTATCTCTGGTATCTCTGGTAACGAGCGGTTTTAAGCCTCCTTCTTACTCCATAATGATGACTTCATTTAACATTTGGGGTTGACCGGTTGGTTAATTAGATTTAAAAAGCATGAGAAAGAAGTGCTAGTATCGTGATTCTTGGCTCGAATATGAATACAGTAATTGAAGATGACATAATATATAATATTCGCCATTAAATATATATATATATATATATATATATATATATATATATATATATATATATATTAATATATATATATATACACAAGAGGGCTTCTAAGGAGTAATCTTATAGAATGTATATTAATAATTACGTATGAATCAAGAGAAAATGATTAAAACAGCTCACTCGATACTTCTCATGTTCTGATTCATTTTTGTGACTTCGAGAGAGAAACTTGAATAGTTAATTGCGTTATTATCGTCCCTGTATTACTGACTTTGAACCTGCGTTTCATGATCAGTACTTTATCATATCCTTTATGTGTTAAAAATGTTATTACCGTCCGTCCCGGTAAAAGGCTACAAATTCGAAGTGAATGAATATCAGAAGAGCTGGTAAAATTAACTTTCTGGGAATAGAGGTCTCATAGTTAAGTATGTATTTACCGGCATCACCAATGTTCCGTCCAATGTTTTCTACATCATAAAAAGTTAGAGGTCACATCTATATCATATTTACCAGTTAGTGTGAAATACTTACATTTCCTCGTTAAAAGTATGTAGGATATGTCTGCATGTTTAACACAAACAGACATATACACATGTATGTGTGTGTCTTTTCATGGTCTGTGACAATGAAGCTCACCCATGATGAAAATAAAACACAAGAGAATTAACCTGACGTGATATTTTCATCATGTGTCATGTCATTTACCAGGTTAAAATAGTTTAAATTAAAGAAATTCCTATGAGTTATTTGATTAATCTTTAATCGCTGAGTGACTCAAACGAGTAAAGAAGCAATCTTCATTCCATGCTTTCAATTAACATGTTCATCTCGGCCAGCCGAGATTTCAGTACATCGTGGGAAGAATTAATCACTGTCATTTTTTCCCTTCGTCATAAAAGTACCTTGAACTTTTCTTTAATTACCAGTTATTCCAGCACGACCTAGGAACAAATATCTATTTGCGTCTTTCTCTAGCTGTAAAGTTCCCGGAATAGTTGATCTAATAGTTTGGTGATTTCAATACGACCCAGGAACCAATCTTAGCGTTATTTTTTCTCTTGTTTAATGATGGAGAGATCATTTGCGAGACCAACTGGTTACAGGCTTTGAATGGAATGTAATTTGTTCAAGACCAAGTTTCCTTTTAAGGCTCAAGTGCTGGTTTTGTTACCGTTTGGATGAAGAAGCTGCTACTGCTAGTTCCCCGATCACTAATGCCATCTGGTGGCACGTCATTCGAAGCGTTCACTTTTTTTCTGAGAAGCATCTTATTAGTTGTATATTCTATTCTATTTAAAGTTGACATAAGAAGTCCTTATACAGTACTCTCTGAAGAGTGGTCAATATCAAAGAATAATAAATAACTGGAAAGAAAGCATCTACTACTTAGGTCCCAGGACATGAGGGTCAGAGGCCTGTCCTGGTATTGGCCAGTGAGGCCAAATTTAGCAGGAGTGCATGTTGAAGCCATAGTTGTATTAGTATGTATATTGTTTGCAGGAAAAGTTCGTTCACTTATTACCTACTTATAGGCTTGTTAAAATTTCATCTCTATTTGCATCATTCCTATTTTCGTATTCATACTTCTTCTATTCTATGGAACGCAATATTCAAGTCGATTCCATTTGGCTTTGTTCTTCCTTCGGTCTCTGTCAGTCTGTCTCTTTCTGTCACCCTGTCCGTCAATGGCTTGTACTACCGAAATGACGCCTATGCTTTCAAGTTTCTTTAAGCTAGCATCAAATACAGTCCAATGACAATGGAAAAAAATGAGCCTCTTAACAGGCATCCTTCTTTCTATATTTGCCCACGACGAGAGGTAAAATAAGCTACACGTGTTTCACGTAAATAGCGACACGCCATTATTCATTTATGATGAAGTTATTATTGCTGTGGGTATTTTATGCAAAATGGCACATCCTTGGTTTTGATAAGTGGTTTTACCACACACGTGAAACACATTGCTGCGCCGAGAGAGATGTAAACGTATCTTAATTTCCACTGAGAACTCAAGATGAGACTCTACTGTCTGTCTTGAAAGCCTTTTTACCTACGATATAAACAAACCTTGGATAATAATCATCGTCATCTTCAGAAGCATTAACGAGTGATGAACAACCACGTTTGAATATATACAGGATGCAAAAGCTTAAACACTCAAATGTTGCTAAAATTTTCATAAAAAAATCTTCAGCGCAAAATCTAAGGGCATTTTCACAGCAATAATAATAATTGGGAAAAATTCTCTATCGCGAGATTTTTTTGTTTTTGTTTTTTTGACTGAAGGGTTCGAAAGCTTTTTGTAAAGAGTTTTAAAATTATACACGAACTCGTAACATTTTTTATTATTGTGGACCCCTTAGAAAATAATAATAATAATAATAATAATAATAATAATAATAATAATAATAATAATAATAATAATAATAATAATAATAGATGAAGAGAGGGACATTTGATCTACTGATGAAGACACCATGTATTAATTTCAATAATACCCGAGCCGTCCTATCATCCTCACCAAGAGTAATGAGAGGTTGTCTTCCTCCATCTGATATATTGGTCCTAAAGGCGGGAGTAGTAACACGATTGCTCAAGTCATGTTTAAGGTTCAGATTCCAATTGATTATGGGGTTTCCCGTCCATTTCGAGGCCCTCATTTATGCTAAGATTTGTCTCATGAATATTGATTCTCATACATTATGCATGGTATTTCACATATGGAACCGTATTCATTAGGTTATTTAAGTAAAGTTTCAGTACAATAGGATGAATTGTAAATATGATATATTTTCGTTCATGAGAGCATGTAAATGTATTTTTATTAGCAAGTTAGTGATCGTTGGAACGTTAAGTTCTATCATGTATTAACTCGAATTACAAAGAATTTAGATGTGAAAATATTGTGGATTTTATATATTTTTTAGTTTTCTATAAAAGAAAACTTTTGTGCCTGCTTTGTCCATCCGTCCGCAATTTTTTTTTTTATGTCCGGCCTCAGATCTTAAAATCTACTGAGGGTAAATGGCTAAAATTGGTATGTTGATCATCCATCCTCCAATCATCTAACATACTAAATTGCAGCCCTCTACCCTCAGTAGTTTTTCTTTTTAAGGTTAAAGTTAATCATAATCGAGCTTCTGGCAACAATACAGGATAGGCCACCACCGGGTAGTATTTAAAGTTTCATGAGCCGCGGCTCATACAACATTATACTGAGACAGCCGACAGATAGATCTATTTTCGTTAGCCTTAATAATAATAATAAATTCTATTTCAGCTCAAGGCCATATA
>NC_087200.1:142458033-142468033 GCF_015104395.2 Macrobrachium nipponense | reverse complement strand
ATTGATTGTATTCAGTGTTGCTACCACATTTTTTGGCATATTCTCTTATGTTCGAAAATTCGGGATTACTCAATTTATTGCCCGTTCGATAGCTAACGCCTCTGTGAGAGTCGGCGCATACCTTGAGAAGTCTTTGGGTGCAGCCCACGTAAGTTCCTCGAGAACACCGACGACAATCATACTTATATATCACCCCAGACGTCATAAGGTCGCCTAAACGGTCTTTAGTATTGAATAAAGAACCAATCTTCAGAGGATTCTTTGGAATGAGATTAATTTTGACTGATCCATAATATCGTGAAATAATCTGCGAAAGCTTTTGGTTAAGACTTTTATCATGCAGAAATGAAACACTGGCATAGATTTGAAGTTTGGGAACGGTTAGAATATTGTACTTTGGCATGAAATGGTTGTTTAAAATTTTCCACACATACTGAAAAAATAGGTTAGATGGAAAAAAGTTGCTAGTAAAAAACTCGTGTAAAATTTGAATTTCCTTATTAAAGGCATGCCAATTCGAGGATAAATGGAAGACTCTATATAAAAGAGTAGACAAGGCATTTAATTTAAAGTAAAAAAAACAGCTACTATAGAAGTTGGATCCTAAACCCGTGAATGTAGAATTCCTCCAAATACTTGTGTTAAAACAATCTGATTCTCGTGAGACTGAAACATCTAAAAAGGATAACTTATTATCTGCTCAACTTCAATACTGAATTTTATATTAGGATGTCTACTGTTAGCGAGATCAAGGAAAGTTTCAGCATCAGAACGAGATCTAAACAGGGTAAAAGTATCATCTACATATCTTTTGGAGGATAAGGGGCAAATACTGAGAGGGCAGCTGTCCAGCAGCTGCTCCTCGAAGGGACACAAAAATATTTGCGAACGTTGGGCACAAAGGGGAACCCATCGCCATACCATCAACTTGTTAAAAGCAGTGTTATTAAAAATAAAGGCTGTGTCCAGCACAGAAAGCTGCTGGACAGCTGCCCTCTCAGTATTTGCCCCTTATCCTCCAAAAGATATTTCGATGATACTTTTACCCTGTTTAGATCTTTGTATAATTTGTTTGTTTTCATAATTTACAAGATTTATTCTTTTTTATTTACAGCCTGGAAAATGAGACTTGTTGTCTTGAAACGTCAGCACAAATAAAGTTGTTTATATGTATCAGTCTGTTTCCACTGCCCTCTGATCTTCATATATCGACTGATTAGCTGTCCACCTGTATCCTTTATACATATATATATATATATATATATATATATATATATATATATATATATATATATATATATATATATATATATATGTATGTATATATATATATATATATATATATACATATATATATATATAAAAGATACAGTAAGCATAGTTGTTAAAATTTATGTCACTAGTTAGATATGAATTACAGGGGAATTTGGCATCAGCAAGGTTAGTTATATAATATGTATGTGTGTGTATATATATATATATATATATATATATATATATATATATATATATATATATATATATATATACATATATTATAACTAACTTTGCTGAATCCAAATTCCCCTGTAATTCATATCTAACTAGCGACATAAATTTTAACAACTATGCTTACTGTCAATTAAAAATTACTGTCCACTATGGAAAAATAAGTCATATGACAGATCATATTTACTCTATAATTAATATTTATGGTTGGTAATTATATGTATAATCATTTAAATAGTTTTGCATGCCATATCAACAGTTTACATTTATTTATGCATGTACTTGTGTAATCATGTGTTTGTTTGCGAACTTCAATTTGAAGATTTACATATTTGTTCAATGTAACTGATCCGTACTTTTCTTCCCATTTTCAGACTGGGCATTAATTCCAAACGCAACCTCACAAGAGATTGCAGAGAACCCGCAGTCGTCATCGGTCTCTTTAGACATTCCAAACGAGGAGAGTGGAGTTCATATTCAGACTGTGAAGTCGAATAGAAGAATCGAAGGATCGAGGTTACTGGAATCCGATGTCCTCGAAGGCTTGGAGAGTGATGAGGAAGAATTACTGACCCTTGATGAAAGCCGTGGCAGAAGCATAGACACGAATTCTGACATCGAAATGACACTGTCTGATAGAAACCAGAAACGCATTTCTACCAGAATTAATGTTGACAGTGCTGATAACTTACAAGGAGCGTCAACTAACGCTGGTAAAACTTCCATGAACCATGAGGAGCGATCTTCGTTATTAGAGAGATTCATTGATGAATTTATAACCAATTATGGCGACCATTCTTTGCAAGCGATTAATCCTGCAGACTACAAAAATGACTCTAATTGGTCACCAAACAACAGGGTAGTGTCTAAAACTCAGTGTGGGGGAGTCATTACTCTTAATGAAAGTCAGATTATAACCTCTCCAAACTATCCAAATAATTATCCAAACGATGCCAGATGCACGTGGACAATCAGTGCACAATTGGGGACAAACTTTGATCAGATTCAGCTGCATATTCTAGATTTTTCCCTAGAGCAAGGGACCTGCGTTAACGATTACCTTTCGATTACTGATCATGCGGTCGGTGCGTCAAAGGTATTTTGTGGTGATAAATATGACCCTCTGATACTCTCCATGAGTAATTCTTTGACGATCAACTTCAACAGTGATGACACTATTGAACGGAAGGGGTTTAAGATGGAAGTCCTGGCACTGAAAACAACCTGTGGAGGCCAGTATGACATCAATGGTAACGAAACATTTCTCTTCACAACTCCAGCAAGCATAGTAGGTTCAAGGTGCCACTGGCTCATCACTTCAAAGTCAGCAATGTCCCTTGAACTGGTCAATTATTTTGGGGAGAAAGCACTTCAAGACATGCTGAAGGTTACAACAGAAAGTTTTGGTGCGATGGAACCCTTTGATATCAAGAAAGTGTATGTTTCAAAAATATTTTCTGTCTCGTTTGCTGAAAATGTACTGAGAAAGGACGAGTTCCAGCCTGGAGCCCAGTTTCAGGTTTTCCCCGTCAAGAAGGTTAGACTCTGTAACACCACCATTGATATGAAAGAGAATGCATCTTTCATCATCAATTCCAGTAAATACCCGAATGGGTATGATGACAATGCAAGATGCCTTATTACATTACAACATGACATGGGAGAAGAATATATCATTAAACTGCAGTTCATCAAATTTGATATTGAAGAACACTCTGAGTGTGGATTTGATTCTTTGACGATAATCGATGAAGGGCAGAATTTCAACAGGACTTACTGTGGAACTCTGAAGGAGGAAAGTTACAGAACGAAGAGCCAGATACTAAAACTTTATTTTGAAAGTGACTCTAGAAATGTGTTTGTTTATGAAGGTTATTCCATCTACGCGAGAATACAAAGAATAAGAGAAAATAAATGTGTACTAAGTAAGACACAAAGGAATGTCTGGACGCTTAAATCTCCACCACTTCCATATGTTTATCCAGGTTTCACAGTTTGTGATATCGACGTTAGAGAAACGTCTGTTGAAAGATTCAAGATAATTTTTAAGAAATTTAGTTTGGAGCCCAAGCTACCTTGTACTGAAGGTGACTATTTGTCGATTACAGATAAATTCATTAATAACACTGAATGGTACTGTGGGAACATGGAAGGCGAATCAATCATGACGGCTGGTAACAATATCAAATTTCAGTTTTCGTCTGATTTTTATGATTCGGCGCGAGAATTTGAGATTGAAATAAGAGGAATGGCGTCATCTCACTGTGGTGGAAATACAGTCCTAGCCCCGGGAACCAACATAAATCTGCGTGTTTCAAAGAATGAAGAAGAGTGTGCCTGGGTCGTCAAAGGGAAAAACAGTACACTCGTTCTTGATTTCAAACGGGTAAGTAATGTTCGCATATCTCAGACAGCCATGTATAATGACCTGTTCAGCTATAACACAAGGACAATAAATTTCATTGACCCATCAGACAAATACATGGTCATAAGCAGTGAGGAGAGAGCTATCATTCAAGTTAATGCTTATGCTACATACTCTGAGTGTGGGACTGAACTGGAAGTTAAGAAAAAGCCTGTGATTGTTACCAATGGAGGTACATCCTCTTGTCTCATTACAATCAAGAGGTTGCAAAATAAAAAAGAAAGATTGGCTATAAAGTACACCTTGCTCTCTTTACCTCAAATCACATGTCCTTTGAAGATTCTGGATATTGAAGAGGGCGCAGCTACCAAACTATGTTCATCTGATTGGAAGAAGACTTATATAACAACCAGTTCTGAATTCACAATCAATCCTACTGTACCATCATCAGAAAAAGTTAATAGCTATATGGTACTTATCAGTCCGGTCAAATTTACTTGTGGCTCCACATTTAATGTTGGGGATGATAAGATAATTTTGAAATCAAAATCACTGGATCATAAAACTACTTGTGTCTATAGGTTCAAAAGTGATGGCAACAGAATAGCTCTTGATATTGCAACATCAAGTAAAAGAGCCTTAAACACAATAAGCGTATCTACAGACGGATCATTCCAGTCATTAAGGGAGTTATCAAAGGATTTAATTACATCATTGGCAACCACAAAAGAATTTCTAGTCATCATAGAACCCTTTCCAAGATCTGTTAGCTTTGTATTACAGGTAATGAAAGACCTGCCAGTAACAGACCTGTGTACCACGTGTCTCATTGTAGGGCTTGGCAGTCAAGGAATAGTTGTAACTCCAACATCCAAAAACTTGAATACATATCCAGCTGGATTATCTTGTGATGTTAAATTTGAAGGTAATGACCTTAATCGAACAGTTGCTCTGGAATTTAAAAACATTGATATCCCATTGAACACATCCCTGGATACTCTTACTATAGTTAAAGAAGGAGTCGAAACTATTATCCATCCCACAAGGATATCACCACTTCCCTATACTTTGCTGATGGATACTCCATTTTCTGTGAAGTTCAAAACCAGAAGTAATAATGAGTATGAAGGATACAAGATTGGATACAATGTTCTTGCTTGTGGCGGTATTGTTACACTGAAAGATGAATCACCAACTATAATAGAGTCACCCGGCTATGGCAATGTGTATCCCACTTATATGGAGTGCATTTGGCAATTTGAAGCAAATATTACAAATATCAGTGACAGAATCCAATTGAAAATAAAGAAATTGAAACTTCATGCATCAGATAAATTAGAGGTCATTGACCCCTTATATAGCTATAATCCAATATATTCTTTTACAGGGTCCGTTAATGGCACAGTGATCACCAGTGTTGGAAATCAGTTGAGAGTGATATTCAAATCTGATTCCAGAAAAGTGAGTGATGGTTTCCAGTTTGAAGTGAGACCAATTGTATCAGGCTGTGGTGCTGATATTGACACAGCAGCAGTGGGAGAAGGAACTATCTCAACACTCGATTTTTTCCCAAACACTGATTATTGTCTCTTTCGTGTAAGGCCAAGTGAAGGTAAAGTAATGTTGCTTGAACCACTTGCAAAGAGGAGGTCAGAAAGTG
This sequence comes from Macrobrachium nipponense, assembly GCF_015104395.2. Classification (NCBI taxonomy): domain Eukaryota; kingdom Metazoa; phylum Arthropoda; class Malacostraca; order Decapoda; family Palaemonidae; genus Macrobrachium; species Macrobrachium nipponense. The sequence goes on along the minus strand of NC_087200.1, from coordinate 142,462,520 downwards.
TGCGTCAAATACCTGACACAAGTGAGTGTAAGGAGGGCAGCGTAATTATTTCTGACAAAGGTTTCTTGAACCAGGGTGAAATGTACTGCAATAATGAGTTATTGCCAGTTGTCATGACCACACAAGATTTGTTACTGTTGATTAACACACCTGCACTACCACCACTAGAATTTAGGTTTAGGGCTGGAGGATGTGGAGGTGAAATAAATAATGACAGTCCCACTGGCACCTTATCTTCTCCAAACCACCCAGAACCATTTCATGGGCCAATGACATGCACCTGGACGTCTAGGTCAGCAATGCTAATTGAAGTGAAATACATAGATCTTTTACCAGAAACTGACTACCTCAACTTAACAGATGCAACTCGTAATGTTTCATTGACAGGAAGCACATACCCTTATTATATTCTCTTAGATGTATCATCTGTGATCACTTTCATGGGAGGAAGTACAGATGTGAAAACAGGATTCACGTTAGAATATGAGTTTGTAGACCATCAAGGAGTTTGGAACGTCGACGTTGCTCTGCCAGCCATGATAGTAGGGTGGCCAGGCACACAGCATAAGCCATCAGCGTGGCACATAGTTGGACCTAGGGGAGGAAAGGGGTTGACAATAATGGTGTGGGCAGCTTACATCCCCAGTGACCCAGAATGCACCACCCACTTCTTACACGTTGGTGGTGTGAATGAAGAAGGAGAAAGAGTTTGTGGTGGCGCTGGTTTACGAACCATACATGTATACGGACGGGAAGCCATCTTAGTACTCCATACTACATCTCCACTAGCAGTTTTAGCTGCCTCGGTCCACGTCATGGGATGAACATATTTCTGTACCATATAGTCGCCATGTGAACCAGTATGTACATTTATTGGTACATTTTCCTCTTGTAGCTGCCCCTCTTGACAGGAGCAATTCTACTGTAGTAGTCTGCATTGTCTTGACTTCTTTTTGTTTATTGATTCGTCTGGCCATATATCTGTGCATATGCACACATTAATTAATCTGAATATTTACTGTGCTCCTTGCGTAGATTCTAAAATCAATAACAATCATAATAACCAACGACATTTTATTTCGTTTGTGTACAAGAAACGAAAAGGCGAAAGAAAATTTGGTGACTAACCGAACTGTACTGACTTCCAAGTTAATCCGAGCTCCATTACTTTCTCAAGCCTGTCACACACGTCATGACCTGACAGCTAAATAGGTTTTAATGTTCCTGGACTAGTGATCTCGGGTGATGTTGTGACAGAACATGTGCTTTAGTTCGTCTCATTTATCCTTCATACTCAAAATGACAAACTAACACAGGATGTGAATAATCATGATTGCCTTTGTCAAATGCATTCATCTACCTTTATTCCGCGTGTACCAAGAAGTGGCATTTTATAGTGGAAAGTAATCTGTGTAATGAAGGATAATATATTCAAGGGCGAAAAAATTGTGAAATAAAGTGTTCATAAGGAAAAGAAGTAGACCGAAAAGCCACTACAATAAATTTCATAAAGCAGTAAGAATGGCAGATTTTTAGACCCATTTTTGACTCCTAGCTTGACGCTCATCCCAGTCACAGTTGGGTAGACTGGAGCGCGGAAAACGGGGATCGAACCTCGAACTTAGCGAATGCAAACCCAAGCTCTATAATAGATTCACGTTACTGAGGCGCAACATGATACCCTTTAAAATGCCGCCAAGACTTGCCAATTCATTCTGACTCGTTTGAAAAGAACAGAATGACTTATTCTTATTTTGAATTAGCGATGTTGTCTTTGGCTAAAACAAAGATTAATAAATGCTAGTGTTCATTACGTAGATTGAAGCGGCATCTATCAAAACTGAAGGTGCAATTTATTACAATTACAAAACGTTAATTTTGGCTGCAAATGTTTAATACACAGACAGTTTTAAAAATGACTGAAAAATACAATACTCAATTCTTCTTATTATTGTTATTTTGAGAATATTTGTTTTATTCTCATCAATGTACGTTTTCCATTCCATACTACATGTAATGATATATATGTTTTAGTTTAATTGAATAGTTTATATATCAAGGATTATATGCATTTTTAAGTAACCCAAACTTGTACTGTATTTGTTATTTTGAAGAATTGATAAGCACAAATGTAGTGGAGTTGAAATAAGGAAAAACCACGATAAGTGACGTTTCACATTTTCCCTCAAAGAATATCCACATAACTTCTGAAACCTTCCCTACTGTTTATTTTTCACTTTTGTAAAATATTACGTTGAAGTCGAGAGAGAGAAACAGACACTCGTGTTGTATTTTTAAAATAATTTATCAATGAATCAAACTGAATATCTAGGCATATTTAAAGCTTATTGTTTGTGCTTAGTATGTGTGACCAGCCTTAGGTTATTGTTATTTTTGCTATTGTTCCTTTTTACATATTTTTAATGATGTCTTTCGTTTTTTGCTGTTGTTGATGTTTTCATTTTCAGAAGCTATTCAAGTTATAGTCTCACCGTAAAATAGGGACAGAATTTTCCCATTTTATACTTAAGATGTGCCTTCGAGATTTTGTTAGTCTTACAGTTATTTAGCTACATATTGAATCATCTGCTTGTAAATGTAAGTTGTTGTTGTTTCTTAATTGCAAAAGCCTATTTATTTATTTAATTATTTATTTAATTTAACTGATATCCTCTTGTTACATCTTATGACTTCCGTTCTTTGATTTTTGTCTGGCTTTGTCCGTCCTTTCAGTTTCTTCTTTATTACTTTTGTCTCGTTCTTTCATTTCCTGTTCTTTTATTTGATATCAGGACTTTCATTCTTTTGTTTTCGCTTTTCTCAGTTTAGTCTCAGTGTTTTCATACTATTACATTAATTTATTTTCGTTTCTCGTTGTCTTATTGTTGTACAGTTTTCTTATACACATTTTGTACAGTATTTATTGTCGTCAATGTCTGACGTTGGTTAGAAGGTTATTTTTCTATTGATATCGTTGTTACGGTTATAAAATAAGTACAAATGATCGTTATTGACATAAGATAAATAAATGGTTGTTAATAGATATGAAAATGTTGTTTCAATTGTTCCTTCCTGTCCTTTTGTCTCCATTCTAAGTCTGTATTACCTCATTATAAAACCCAGACTACTTAACGGATCATAAATCATAAATCTGATGAATAAATGCTGTCAAATGAATATTTAGATTTTATGGAATCGTTTTGTTTCAGTGCCAACTCAAACTCCAGATTTCACGACGAATGCTCGATACAGAAAGGTGACTTCATAACGCTAAAGAAAAATGAACCAGCTCTATGGGCATTCAGGTTTTTCAAACAATATTTGAAAAGTATGGTTCCTCGTTTTGGATACGGACTTCGTCAACCAGAATATGATGCCAAAATAGTTGACAATTGCTGTCGAGTTTTGAATATTCAAGGCAAATAGTTTTCGCAAAGCAGAGAGAAAACGACCAACAAAATTGGTCTCTGTTGGTTACCCAGATTTCGGAAGCCCACATCAGGCATCATACTCTCTTTCAAACCTTAGCAAACTTGAAGGAAAAGTGTATGTGCTTGTACAGAACTAGGTAACCTAGTGAAAATTACATTTTTTATGTAAATCCAATAACGGAAGGGCGTATTACGAAAGCGCGGATTCAGAATTGAAACCGCGTTCAAAAAGCAAAACATGACATCAAAAGGGCAGTGTTTTTTTTTCGTCTTCACTTGATTCAATTGGGAAAATATTCTTTCAACACAAGCTTCAGTGTCTGGCAATACAAGGCCACACATGAAGTCACACAGTAAACTAAACTTGGACTGACCATTTCCATCTAATATATTCCTTAAATTATGCCAAAATTCAAGTAATTCCTGAGAAAGTATCGGATGCACTTTCTCCCTTTCCCAAATAAGGGTCCGCCATTCTTCCTGGAGGTTATCAAGCTGATGCTCAGACACTGAAGAAGGAAAGTTCAGGACAAGTTTAATGGTGGACTTAATCTGTCTTTTAATACTTATTGCTTCCTTTGGCTCCATGTTGTGCAACGTAGCAACGACACTGTCTTCTTTTAAACGAAACCCCTCGCATAGCTGACAAGAAAGTTGTGACAAGAACACTAAGCTGTCTGACCGATACCTGCTTTCATTTTTCCCTAGATTGTCTGTTTCAGGACTTTCAGTACATAATTTTGAAGATTTCGGAGATTTTCACATTTTAATTTCAAGCTTTCAAGCTTCGAGTTAATTTTTCAAGATCTTGAAAGATTTTTCAAGCGCTGGTACCACTGGCTAGTGAGCAGGGGCCAACAGACGGTAAAGTCTGGCTAACGAGCTTATGATACAAATTTCAGCCACTCTTTTGAGAGAGAGAGAAAAAAAATGCACTTTCGTGACAAACGCAACGCGCTTATAAAATGGCAATCCGCGCTTTCGTAAAACGCCGTAACGGAAAATGTACCTGGCTCTACAGCATTCAACGGTCAGGCAACTCTTCTAATGGTAAAG
>NC_087200.1:142418033-142450533 GCF_015104395.2 Macrobrachium nipponense | reverse complement strand
ATATATATATATATATATATATATCATATATACGTATATATATAATTTTTAGTTTCGAGTGTGTTTATTCGAATATTGCCACATATTAACTTTTAGAAAAGTATAACTCTCGCTTTTCAGCCCTTCCCCTATCCGTGTCCTATATTATTATCCGGAATCTGGACTTATAAAACGATAGCAAAGAGAGACAATTATCATTAACTTTCATTGAAAAGTAAATTCTCCAAAACAAGACTTCTCCGGGAGGGCAGAAAACGCAGCAAAGATGACCGCATACACATAGACAACATACATCCAAGCACAAATAGACACGTGTTAATATAACTGCGCTCTTCAAGGCGGAAGAGGAAGATAATCAGTGAAGGCCTTATTTATTTTCGAAAAATGAATAATGAAGCAAACGATCTTGTCCCTCTCCAGACTTTTATAAAGTACACATATCTCTTAAAAACATTTGTTTGTCAGCTTTCTATTTATTCACCTATTTCTCGAGAGGGGAGTGTGGTATACTATGTGGCCATAGAATGTGTGTGTGTGTGTGTGTGTGTGTGTGTGTGTGTGTGTGTTTGTTTTCACAGGGAAAAGATACTTTTAGGAAATAATATTGCCAAAGTGATCGCACCTATGCTTAAACAAGTTGTTTTTTATATATATTTGTCTAGCCGGGGACCGTCCTCCTGTTTGCCCGTTATACAAAAGTCTACCAATACCTATTTGGTGTGCATCAGTAGGATCCTAATCCTTAAAAATGAAAAGGATCATAGCAATTGCTCAAAGTTAACGTAAATATGAACAGACAACTCTTGAAAATACTAACAACGATCTTAATTAGAGGGAGACGCGTTAAGCTCCTTCACAAAGGGCGAGTTACCAGAGCATAGAGCCACTGTTTTACAAGACAACATTAATTAAGCTACTTAGATATTCCATTCGTATTTAAATACATTATCAATAAAAAAAAAACTTGGCTGCTTCAATACAGAGTAGTGTAACTCACACTAAAAAGCACGTACAAATGACTATTAAACAATCAGCACATAAATAGCTAAAAAGCAGGATGTAAAAAAAAAACGATTATTCGTCATGATGAAATAAAAACGACTTTAATATGAACAACAAGAGCAACAGTAATAATAGAATGAGCAACAATTTTTGAAGGGGTCATCTAAGTGAGAGCGGAGGAACACATCTAGAGCTCACCTGTGCATCCATTAACGGAGTCTTATCACAACGTCTACAGCCTCCTTAAAAGGTAAATGTCATTAATCCTTATTACCATCGACTGTGCCAGTGATGTTAACGAGTAGAAATCTCTCTCACAAATTGATATAATATCCTAAAAGGGTAGACGCATTTAGTATTCCTGTTAGGAGGGGACACATTAAGCGATGCAACGGAAACCGTTGTGATCGTTATCCAAATGACTGAAATTGTGAAAAGTCTCCCGATGGCAGGAGTACGATTATGCATACCTATGCGATTCATGTCTGTTCATCTGTGGTTGATTGTTTTAAATAGGTTTTATTTCTTCGTGATTTAAAATCATATGTATATAATATATATATATATATATATATATATATATATATATATATATATATATATATATACTATATATATATATATATATATAATATATATATATATATATATATATATATAGATATATATAGTATATTATAATATAATATAATATCATATAATATATAATATATATATATATATATATATACACATATATATATACATTATAATAATATCTTATATATATACTATATATATATATATATTAGCTTATCATTATTATTTTATATATTACCATCCTCTTTATTTTTTTATTGATAAACCTCTACAAGGCTTTATACGGAACCCACAAACAGCATAAACCTCAAGAGTAAATGACGAAATTTGGCAATACACTACAGTAAAGTATGGGAACGAAATTCTATCCTGAAGGTTTAAATTGCAATGTTTTTTACAATGTAAATATTTGTAAAGACTTACAAATACATCAATTGCGTTTTGATTGGGAAACCAAAGAACTCAACAACACCATGCATTCCTTAGCTTTTTCCTGATATTATTTGCTAATATGTTAATGCTGTTCAGTGTTCTGTGATATACGCTCGAGGCCACAACAAAGAATATATATGCATGTGTTTAGGAAGTCTCTCTCTTTGTAGACTTTAACGATATGATGAAGACCCATATCAAACAAAAGACCTAATGCATAGTGTATTCCTAAAACGTGCTCTATCTAATGATCTTCCTTATTTGATAACTAAAAAATACTAGTACCTCATGAATCCTGATTATAGATACGTTTTATCGATTAAAAAAATCCTAAAAATACTAATGGACTAGATTTGGGAAATCTGTTCAGCTATAAAAAATCGATACCCGTAAGTAGGTGACTTATCAAAAACAATTTCCGGGTTTTTTTTTTTTTCTTTTTCAGATATGAAAAGCCTGTTGCTGAAATGAGATAAGGGAAAGGCCACCTATGGAAAAAAAATCAACACCTTATAAGACACAACGTGTTTTCTTTGTCTTAGGAAAATGGCAAATGCATGCCACGTAATTAGCGATAATTTTCGAGAAAGGTTCGGAATTCGGTTCATGAGTTTCGTGGGATTTTACGGATGACAATCTCCACTGAGGAAGAGAGGTGGGTGGAAATAAAAGTCCAAAAGAAAGACCTGCTGGTATAATTAACGATACGGAGGTGGACTGCGAGACGAGGAGAGAGAGAGAGAGAGAGATACAAAGGGAGAGAGGGGCCACATGTTTAAAATACAAGCGCACACACACATATACATAAATATTTGTGAGTATGTACGTGTGTATGCGTGTGCGTAAGTGTATGTGAGCGTAGTTGTTGTTCATATTTTATTTCTTTTTAAAACACTTGTCAATAATGAACGTTAGTTATTACCGAGTTGGCGCATGAACTCGTGCTTGCCGTAACCGTTATTCTACGCCCTGTGACACAGTTGCTTCCAATTACTCGTAATAAAAAGGGTGAGAGAAGAAAGAGAAGACATAAAAAAAGAAGGAAGTCATCAAGTTTCAAGCGCTGACTCTTCAAGCACTCTCCTGATTAAATCAAATTGCCATTATTAGCCAATAAAAAATGGAAGATTTTTGCCTGGTGCTTTTGTCGCCGCTGCAACAGGATGTCGGGACGGTTGTTTATAGACACTGTTTGGGTCGTTGTTATGAATGATAATCTTCACCAAACAAGTTTGTTTTTCTGAGGGGAATCACAGCAACTGCTCTCTGGAGGCAGGGCTGGATACGGGTTCCCTTCGATTTCCTCATACAAAGGGAATTCCTACACTCGTTGTTGCGGTAATGAATTATTCTTTTTTTAGCGAGATTTAATGAGACATTATTTAAAATTAACAAAAAACAGTAAATGGAATGGTTGAGAACGATTTTTTACTCTCTCTCTCTCTCTCTCTCTCTCTCTCTCTGCATCTCCAAAGACATAAGTTGGAAAGGACATATGATAAATGATTTTAATTTTACGTGAAACTATTTAGTAAGTGCGTTCTCCTTCCTTTTATTTGTACCCATTTCCGAAAGTCACTTGGACGCGTGTATCCTGTCAAAACTGAAGCAACAGAAGTTGCCCAGACTGCAAGTCCTGTCGTTGAGGACGTTATGAGCCATCCTACAGGTCGAACAAAAATAACCTTCATTCTAACTTCTTTTGTACTGGCCACCTTTGAGAAAGACGGGTACGGGCCGGAGTTCATTGCACGAGATAAAAATGAATATATGGATTCCTAGAACGTTTTATTGTACAAAATTTCCTCTTATTAGGTTGTTTCCATATTCCTGCACATAATTTCCTCATAATGGAACCTACCGCAATGGCATAGTCCAGCATCAGTTTCCCCCAAAAAGTGTCCTATTTTAAGCAACAACACAAAAAGCGACGTTTTGGTAAACATACCGCACAAAAATCATGCAATTTTCATGAATGGCTCTGAATTATTATGCGAATGCAAATGACTAAAATGTTCCCAGAATGGTTTTACTTCATGAAATTGAAGACAATAAATAAAACTTATTTTAGCATTAAATCACTTACCTAAATAAGTTATTTATCAATAAAATGTAAAATTATGGTCAAAATTTACCATTGGTTTGAAACTGACAAGTCACACAAATGCCTCTCAAGAAATTAATGCTTCAGAATTTTCTTTTCAAACAAGTTTTAAAATTTGCCTAGACATCCCCTTCATGGTGTCAGATCATTGGTAGTAAGATGTATTGCTTCTGAATCCTTACGGATCACTTAACACTACCCATCCCCTCAAGGGGTAAAAAAAAAAAAAATTCAAACACGTCATCTCTATCTAGAGCAGCTTCACATGCACTTGTGCAAGGTTGATTCAGGCTGAAGCATGAACAGTTCACGATGCATGACCCCTCTGAACATCCACAAACAATACAAGATTTAGTAGTTCTGGTACCACTTCCTGCTGTGTTATCTTTCTAGGTGTCAGTGTTCCATCTTCAGGCTTCTTATAACCATATTCTGTAGCTGGAAAGATATTGTGAATTGTAAAGTGGGCATGTTTCCAGATGTAGAGCTGGTACATAGCACGTTGTAGATGCAACATGAAACTGTCTCAAGATTGGGGTATTTTCCTTTACAGGTACTCTTTTCTCTGCTTTTTGACAGCGAAGTTCATTTAGTAAGCCACACTTGGTGTCCCAATACAGTCTGCAAACAAACTTTGCAGCTGTTGAGAGCTGGGATTCATCTGAGGCTGTCTCCTAGTGTGGCAGAAGGTTCAAATTGAACTGCATCTTTCATCCTGAGTTTGAAGGCACTGACTATATCGCAACCAGTGATACAGTAAAGTGGGAGAAGTAAACTCAGTTGAAGCTTGATGAAACAGTTGTGCAATGTGTGCACAGGAAAGTATCTAGTGGCAGTAGTTTACTTTCCTCCTTTGCCAGTCAGGAAGTACACTTCTGTGTTGATTGTTGGCCAGAGGTTTAGCAGGAGTAACAGAACTTCCGTGTCAGAGGTGCAAACTACTATTAACTTTGCTCAAGTATTTGCAGCACAGGCTTAGAGGACAAGTCTTGTGTCTGCTTCCTTTTGATTGGAAATGATGGCAAGGGCTGGTAATACCGCAGAGAGGGTGATCGTGATGTTATCCTCATCTTCACCTCCACTGATATAAAGACTCTGATTTGCCTGTGGTCAAGTTTCCCTTCATCTCCTCCATATAATCTATGTATAGTGCTGCCAGATGTGCCTTGTTTTCAGCAATGGCCAAGAACTGTTTCCAGCATTCAGCTGGTACCTTAGTACATGGTCTAATTTCATACACACTGTATGTTTTGCCCGATTTCTCTGTGAGCTTTTCTTGTCTGAGACTTTGTACAGTTCTCCCTGTACACATCAAATGCTATGTGTATTTGTGTAACATCTGTAGAGATATCCTGAGTAGAATGAGTAACATGGGATACAAACCTACTGGCCATATCTTTCAAAGTGATGGGCAGTGTGGTAAAGGAAGCAGGCAGCAACTAGACGACAGCATGGCCATCATATATCACAGCATCAACATGCTGTCCAGCCTGGTGACTTTGTCTCCCAGAATCATTTCTTCAAGTTTATGCATGGTGTCTGATTATTTACACGATACCTTTGTACCATCATCACCGAAGATGCTCATGGGCAGAGGACCATTTTCAAATGCCATCACCCTTTGTAGTGGGGCCTTCTTGATGACAGTGACTGCTAATAGGCGAAGATACATGGTTTCACCCTTAATAGATACATTCTTTGACTTGATTTTGACTTTCTTGTTCATTTCTTTCATGGTCTTGATGTTTCACCGAGGCGTGGGTCCATAGAAACTCTTTGGACTGTCAGATGCCAGGTTAGAGACAAAGTTATCAGCCATGGTGGGACCTCGTCAAGTGCACTATAAAGACTTTTCTCTGTGGCATCAGGTTCAAATGGTTGTAGCTATATCAAAGGGATCTCCACATGGCCCTTGAAGCATGTAACGTATCCTCTTCATATCAGAATTCCATCTATTATCAGATGCTTTCGACTTTGTGCTGGCTGGTTGTCATCAGGCAGGTTGATATCTGTACCATTCTTGAATTCTGCAGCATACGTAGCAGTGACAGGTCGGGCTATGAACCACCTTACTAATGCTTGGCTTTGCTTTGTAAAAACAATGATCCCTCCAGTTCCTCTCAGATCTTTGTTCTGTATTGTTTCCAATGCATAATTCCGCCAAACACCATTGAAGTAGCCATCTGAGAGCTTGATAACACCCCTTGTATTGGTGAATTCTGTGGCAATCTCCTGTGCCCGATGCCTCATCTGGAGCCAAGACTGGCAGGTAACGTGCATAGTTTGTACTGTTTAAGACAAATAACAGAGGAAGAAACTCTGCCATGGCTGATTGCTGGACTTTCCACAAACCTTTCCTAGAAGCACTAATAAATACTTTCAGTGGTTGTAAAACTCTGAATACTATTTCATCCCACTTTTCTTGCGATACTCATCTATCATTAGGAGCATGTGGTCATTCACAAACGTGCAAAGTTCCTGTTGCAGTTCCTGCACTTTTTCCAAGTCTGAGAATGCATGGATCTCATGCAGGCTTTAATGGATTACTTTTCAAGGCCCAAGGAATCATACAAAACTCATGCAGGCTTTAATGGGTTACTTTTCAAGGCCCAAGGAATCATACAAAACTCATGCAGGCTTTAATGGGTTACTTTTCAAGGCCCATGGAATCATACAAATGCAGTTTTTTCCTTAGTGTGTAACACTGACTACTTTATGCATTGTAAAATAGTTGAATAAACAATAAGCAGACCATCGTTACCCTAGGGGCATGGTTTCAAGGCTCGAAATTAATTGTTTAGCAAAATTTTAGTGAATGATCATGAATTATATTGTGATTTGTAGATAGGGTATTGAACAAATATGATCATGGTCTTCAATCTATAAAAGAAAGTCGTATTTTATGATTTTTATGATTTAGTGGGGAGGGGTAGCTAAAAGTGACCTGCAATTATTCAAAAGCTACCAGTGATCTAACAGAATGTCCATGCAAATTTTAAAGCTTTTTTGAAAGCATTATTTATTGAGAGGGATTTTTATGACTTGCCAATTTCACAAAAGTCAATTTCGACCACATTCGTTACATTTTATTTATAAAAACCCTATTTAGAGAATTTATTTAATACTAAAACAATATTGCTTTATTTTCCTTAGCTTATACTCTTTTCACGTCATCACCTTCACCTGAGAAAAAAACGTATGCGTGTATGTATACACACATAGGCTATATATATATATATATCTATATTATATATATATATATATATATATATATATATAATATATATATATCTATATATAGATATAGATATATGTATATAGATATACGTATATAATATATATATATATTATATATATATATATTATATAATTATAATTATTATTATATATCATATATATATATATATATATATATATATATATATATATATATATATATATATATATATATGTGTGTGTGTGTGTGTGTGTGTGTGTGTGTGTGTGTGTGTGTGTGTGTGTGTGGAACGAGAGAGAGCTTGAAGAAATCACAAACCGGAGATAACACTGCTAACAGAAGTGAAATCGTTTATCCATGTAATTCCGAGTCATAACCAACCCTGAGGAGCATTGTTGAATATTATCTCAGATTGACACTGAGCACCAGTAATTACAATAGCCTCGAACGCTTAAAGGGCGATAATGTGCTTGCTTGTAAAGACAACTTAACGACGGCAGTGTACTATGATCCCAGCGGCGTTTATGGCATAACGAAGATGGTATGCGACGATTCGACTGATCGTTTCACTCAAAGCCCAGGAACGGTTCCCACGCTGAAGAGATCAGGGTCCCATGGGGAATGAGTGCTTCCCTTATAATCAGTCTGCTACTTTGGCTGATGATTCACGCTTTAATTGCGGCTCCGTCAGTTTTCCCGCTACGGAGATCAAAGACGATGTTGGGTAATTGCTTCGCCTCTCTTTTCTGGCTCCGGAGATTATTTATTGATGGAATTTGCTCTCTGGTTCTCTCGCCATCGCTCTTTTTCAAAAAAGTACACATACACACACACACACACTATATATATATATACGTATACATACACATGCGCGCGCACGCGCATTCACACACACGTGTATATATATATATATATATATATATATATATATATATATATATATAGGTGTGTATATATATATATATATATATATATATATATATATATATATATATATATATATATATATATATATTATATATATATATATATATATATATATATATATATATATATATATAAGATATATAGATATATAACTGTATTTATCTATATCTGAAAGTGTTTACTCACCAATTTTATTTAAGGCACACGTACCTAATTAATATAAAATTAATTTACTAACTATACATATAAAAAGTTATATATATAATATATATATAGTCTAATTTCTTATATTCCAAAGTAGATTATTCCCTTGCATTGCGTGGAAAGCCATAAATCCTGATAAAGTTTAAGAGTTACCCAGAATTAGCCCTCATCCAATACAGCCTGTGCTATCAAACGCTTTTATTTGTACTCAATCTACTGTTTATTGTTAAGCAGTTCTATTTCCCTTATCTGTCAACAAGAAGTTGTCTTGGAAAAATATGGAGTCGTCTCCCATATGCGACCTCAGTGGGAAATTCTGCTCACTAGTAAGAAAGAGGTTCAAAAAACAAGAATATTTTTCGCGCGTTTTATGGGTAAAAAAAAAAGTGCGTACCTGTTCTCCCCAAAAATGGGCGGTAATTTATTGATAAGATTTCAGTTACGAGGTAGTTCCTCGTTTGCTCCTTATGATACCTAACAAGAAAAACAGTAACACAAAATCGTAATAATAACAAGAACACTACTGATATCAAAATGATTCACTATATTATAATAATAATTTCCATTATGACTGTTTTGAACATTAAAATTATCTTTTCTAAATAGTGTCATTAATATTTGCTATTCTAACAGACTGATTATTATTTAATAATAGGCTAAAATTATTACGCATAGGAAATTTTTCATTTTATCAACAACGTATATAGGCATATTTGTTTTGAACAGTAATCGCGTCCTATAACCTATTAAGTCCAGTAAGAATGAAGGAAGATGATGAAAAATCGAAAGGCGAAATATAATATAAATGCCATAATAATATCCCTTCTATTACTAGTCCCAATACAGTGTAAGGTTATTATAGTTTCTGCATCATTTCTAGTTGGGGAAGCCTGCTCATGCCGAGCTTTAGGTAGCGCATTATAAACGGCATGAAAAATGTCTTTTCGGCCCCCCTACAATTTTAATTTCGTACTCATTCGTTTCCCGCATTTCAAAAATACATCTGTCTCGACAAATTTCTTACTCTCTTCTACTTCACTGCACCCGGTAGAATCTCTGTCGCCTTTATAGCTTATACATAATCATGCTCCGTATCATTCATTCTGTAGTGAGCCTCAACATTTACTCATGGAGAAAATATTCATCCCGGCGGTGTCCTACATCCTAGTTAGTATGGAAACCTTGTGTTCTTCACTTTCGTTCGCTTCATATTATCTCCTATCACAAAAAAATTCCGATAATAGTCCTTCTTCAGTGTGACTTATTTCAACTGTCACCAGCTAACTCTAATGCACCGCTAAACAACCTTTTAGCCTGTTACACAAATCTCTCTCGTCTCTCGTTTGAAAAGAAAACCTACCCCTTCATGACTTGTAAAACTTCATGAAGCCAGAACGCAAATTAATGAAATGAGTTCTTGTATTACTTCACTTTCACGTAACACTGGAAAGAAAGAAATGAGACTGCTAGCAAGATACAACGTCCTAGAGGGCAGAGAAACCTTAAGGAATGATTGAACCAGATGTTGATGACTTCCGTTTCTTAAACCAATAAAGGAAATGTAACTCTGAGGACGTCTACAGATGACGTGGTGTCTGCTATACGCAAAGGGAAAGTCATTTACTAATATGAGTGGCACAGAAAAAAATAACTGTCTCATAGGGACGGAGCATGAAGAGAATGGAGATTTGGATATGTAAATGCCTTACGTTTAAGACACAGACAAACAGACAGACAGATACACTCCTAATTGAAAGCTAACAAATTTAGATGAAAAAAAAATGGGATTGTCCCTGAGCCCACGTTTTGGAAAATATAAAATGAAGCGAAACAAAACCACAGATATTATTATTATGATACTTGACAAAAGCCACACCTACCTGAAGAAACAAACAAAAACACAGGTTAGGAGACGATTTCTTATTGAGGAGGCAATGGCCTCATACATACTCATGAGATGTTGGTAGAGAACCTAATTTCACGCTCTACATTACACAGTAGCTTTTTTCCACCCTTAAACCTAATTACCTTCATATCCGCATCGGCACGAGGCCAAAGGCCAAAAGAGCTAGATAGGAAGCAGACTGGTCAAGAGAATATTTAGTCACACCTAGACTATATCAAATCAACTAGATGACTGTACTATCGCATCCAAGCCATATTACAGTCCTATCAATCGGTGGTGAAAGAGAAGTAGCGACAGGTTTTATCACCTTCGAAGCGGAGAGCCGGCGTACAGGTTGCATGCTGAAGGCCTGAGAGAGAGAGAGAGAGAGAGAGAAGAGAGAGAGAGAGAGAAATGTAATATTTTTAAGAGATCAAATTTATTTACGTAAATACTGCTTATTTGAGACATATAGAAATGTTTATTACAATGGTGCAATGCTAAGTAACACGTGGGTTTTCACCTGGATAAGTTGGAGCTAAAGATGCAAGTTGTTTATTATTGGTAATCTGCCACCAAACGTTTTTGAGTGTATGTATCTTCCGTCACTAGAAATATATAAAGTTCACTGAAAGCAGCGTTGCTGGCCATTATCTCAAAACTCGCTAAATCCTAAATACCCGATATATTCATGCTGGAGGATGTTTGTTCATTATGAGAACTTGATATTGCTGGGACAAAGACAACATGTTGGGAGAGATTGCTTAAAATCATTCATGATCGGTCAGAACCAGCAAATCATTGTTAACAGTTTATAATTTGCTTAATATAGGTATCCGTTCTGAAGAAACGCGTAGATAATACAAGAAAGTGGATTGCAACTGGTGTACAGGATAGCTAGAGAGCCCAAAGACGGCTAAAAACTTGCTTTGAGAAATGTGCTGCGAATTTCAGGTGAAAAAGGCGCCAGGCGTCACTTGCTATTATTACACACCCAGTGCATATGCAGAGAATTCAACAAAAAGTCGAATCGACATGGAGCACTGTAATCAACAATACATGATGTGACTTTCACTGCAATACTGATTCTCATATGCTTTACTCAAAGTTGCTGATGTAATAAGTCACGAAGCCCAAGAGATTGATCGAAGCAGCTGATGCAATAATAGCTGAGATGATTTTTCATTCCTTTATGTACAGAATACTTGACTACTGCATATCAACACAAAATGAAATAGGCATTGAAAAAGCCATTTATTTCTAAACTGACGCTTCAAAAGAATCTGCCACCTGTACCACACTAAAAAATGAGAATAAAAGTATAAAAAAAAGAGCAATAAACGAATAAAACTCCCCAAATTGGACATTCCTAATAGAGAACGGCGCTTTGGAAGGAGAGGCAACAATCAGCGCAAATCTAATTGATTGAATACAAATGGTCACCAGACACGAAGATTTATACGGTTGAGAGAGAGAGAGAGAGAGAGAGAGAGAGAGAGAGAGAGAGAGAGAGAGAGAATATTGCGTCAATGCAATTGAACTGCTGAGCAATTTGAATTGTAAAGATGTTAGTCCATTGTGAGTTGGCCAATTAGAAGTGTTAAACCAACTGGTAGTTTTTTATGTAGCAATTTTCTAGTCAGTTGATCCCCTGTTAGAATAGTTTGTGGAGACAGCGTTCTTCATTTTATATTTACACCGAATATTACTCGGGATGTATACAAATCTATGTTTCTTTTATTTTATTTCTTTTATACTCTATCGTTGCGTAGTGATATCTAATTTTCCCTTTAGAGTAAATCTTTAGAATAAGGCCTGAATGGAAACCCACTGAAATATTGGAAACGCATAAAAAAAAAAGGGCTGAGAAAAAGAGAAAGCAATTTAATCTACTCTTTCCAGTGGAATACTGGTGTCAAAGACTCAAATGTAAATATTTCCAATAAACGGCTCTGCAAATTTCCGAAATATATTTAATTCTTACTGATATAAAATGAAATCTTTGCATAACCAAAAAAAAATTATCTCAGCTATTATTACATCAGTTATGTAATATTAATCATTCGAGACCCTACTTTCCAGTTTTAGAGGCAAATCATTCATAAGAACGCAACGCAGTATTTGAGATGTAATGCCTCCTTAATCACCCCATTCAATACAGAAAATAATTTTGAATTTCCCATTAGTAGAATTCCTCACGTTTGATATCAAATACTTCTCAAGAAGTCTACAAATCTACTGGCATATTTTTCTGCGTATTATAGTAAATCACATACACGTGTCTTTTTACTTACAAAGTAAGTCCTTTCATCTAAGCCGCGCGGGTAAAAAGACCAGATGAATGACCATTCTTGAAAAAAAAAAATGTCGGTTTTTTGTCTTCAAAAGTTAGAAGAAAGTCATAAAAGAATAAAATTTCCAGAGATGGACATTGCTAATAAAGGATGGCGCTTTGGAAGGAGAGGCAACAATCAGCGAAAATCTAATTGAATGAATACAAATGGTCACCAAACACGAAAATTTATATGGCTGTTGAAAAAGAGAGAGAGAGAGAGAGAGAGAGAGAGAGAGAGAGAGAGAGAAGAGAGAATTGCTTCGATGCAATTGAAGCTGAGCTACTTGAATGTCACTAATACTTCGTCCAATGTGAGTCACGCGTCTTTCGAGGTGCTAGACCAATTGTTTTTTTTTCGGGAGAATTTTTTTGTCACTCCATGTTTTCACTTATAATTATTTGTGTAGAAACGTTATTCATACGATATTTGTAAAGAATATTATTTTTCATTTTTCTTTTATTTTACATGTGATTTTTTACGAGTCATTCTTTACCGTTAAATGTAATTATACTTAAATTCTAAATCGTTATTGCAGTAAACTTTTAGAATACAGCCTTAGATACAAACTCATCGTAGCACCACATCGGTAAAAAAAAAAAAAAAAAAAAAAAAAAAAAAAAGACAAATGATTGAAACCACTGGCTTACTTCATTCAAGTTGCGCTTGTACCTTGTAAATAGCAGCCAAATACAGATGTTCATTTTGCCCTTGAAACAAAAACCACTTGAATTCCCGCAGGCCAGCCGTTTGAAGTCGGGGGCCGATATTCGACCGCCCACAAAACTACGATAATCTTTGCGGTAGAAGAAAAAAAACTCTACAATTCGTCAGAAATTGCAAAGCTCCACAACAAACGCAGAATTTAAAAAAAATTAAGGCATCGTTAAAAGGCAGAGGAAGAAGGAAAAATGCCGTCATTGTAGGAGATTGACGTTCTAGGAAGATACACCAAGGATACCGGTTCTCTGATTTTAATATACAACCTTTGCCGCCAGCTTTCTCCCCGCCCAGCCGCTTATTTTAAAACAAATTCAAGTATGGCAGAACATTATGGGAGCAAAAAGCATTAAGCTGTCAGATGAAGACTGGATTAAAAAAAAATAGTATTGTTACTCGTTTTCTGTTTTGCTCAAGAGGATTTGTTGGAAAAATGCTATAAGTAAAAACTGAATAGAAGCATTTTTCCATGCAGAATAATATTGATCACCTGATTTTTTAAATACGTAGTTGTCCATGTGAAATAATTTCCAAGGTAACGAAAAATGAAAATTAAGCATGTTTAATCAAATTATTTCCTTGTGAAACTAAATGCTCCAACCGTTTTTAATGTTAATTTCAATAATGCACATATACAAAAACTTTTGAAATGATTGTGGACCTTCATTATTGGAAGGTTTTTAGTTATTACAGAGGAAATATCAGAAAATAACTTTACCAGAATTTAGACTTAAATCTTTATATGAAAATTTTCTGGGAAATCTTAAGTTTTGGGATTCATATTGTTTTCCCATCTACTTTTACGAATGAACTTGAAAAACCTGTAACGTGTTCAAGAATACTTTTCTCTATTTAACTAAAGCAAAACTTTTTTATTTTTTATTTTTTTTAGTTCAGAGTCCGTTTTTCTTCTCCTAAGAACAAGAGACGACTTTCATGGTAGATTCTTCATTTTATAGACTGATAACACTGTAACTGTCAGTGTATCATTAGTTTTACTATCTTTATTCCTCCTAATATGATTTTCCTTGCGGCCTGGACACCAGCCGTTTTTTTATCATTAAAATATCGTGAAATATCAAATTTCTTCGAACAGTTGATGAAATAACATCCTTGGCGATATAACGAAGTACCGATATGAAGCAGTCTTTAGTATCTGAAAAGCAGAAAAGTATTTGAAACGAAGCGGAATATTATTTGAAAAGCAAAAAGCACAAAAAACGCAAGTTATTTTCGAACAATGTAATACAGGTTCAGTGAATACCATTTCCTACGTATACCAAAGCGAAAACCACCCTCCTCTTTGTCTTACTCAGGCTTGAATATTCAAAATATTCAGGAACACGACGCGGCACACGCTGTACACGGAAGCTCTTCGCGGTAAATTGAAATTTCGACATAAATGACAGCACCGTGAAATGGCAGAAAGTGCTACTGTTGAGTTCATAGGAAGAAGATTTACAAGACTTCTATGAATTCCCTTTGGTCAAGAGGGATGCCATTTCAATTTATCACTGTAGTGTATCCATCGAGTCTTCTGATTGCAGTTTTGATACTGTTATTTAATTATAAAAAAAATGGGCAAGTTGAAAAAGGTTCGGAAATCAAATAGATATAGACTGAAAACGAAAGCCAAAATAACATATGCTTAATATGCCTTGTATTGCTATACGGACGGGAATTATGGTATGGCAACGAGACCATGTCTAAAAGATTTTATCGGTTTGAGAATAAGGCTTTAAGAAGAACAGCGGAAGTAAGAAGGTCTGTGGTCACTAGTAGAGTTGGAAGGTCCGGGCCTACTTGGATGAGGCGCATGAAAAGGAAGCCTGAAAATCAGTGGAAGATAAAGCAAGCGAAGACAAATGTTGCAGAATTTCACACAGGGCCTTCGCCCCAAACGGCGTTGGAAGCGATGAAAAATGACAATAACAAGGCGTGACCAGATCTCCAGCTTACTTGGGACTCGTGCAAGATTTTCCCCTCACACATAAGTCAACATCATATTCCTAACTTATTGTAAATCAAAACGTGCTGAAATCTATGGTCAAATAGAGCCTTATTTCACCAACGAAAATTAAAATAAATACACTTTATTTTCTTACAAATAATTTTTATGTAGTGTTAACATGCACAATACTTATTTTTTTACATTTTCATTCTAATAAATAAAACATAAATATTCTATCCTAAAATTCCTATACCTTTTAACTCAACGCGTAACACCTTTTTCAGACCCTTTAAGGTTCTTTCATAGACCTTTCCTACCCCTCCCCCTCCCCCAACAATAACAAAAAAGTAGTTTGTAGGATTGCTCCTCGAGTAAGTAAAATAATCATAACAACACTGGCTTATAACATATTTATGGGAAGTGTCTATTTCTCTACCCTCTGAATAACTGTAACGGTCTCTGAATACTTCATAATACTAAGAGATTAATTTCTGGGTCACGCACTATCTCCTCATTTCCCGCACCACGTGGGATTCATCGGTGTATGACGTATGATAAATAACGCTGGGGAGAAGTTTGAGGTTCGAATATCAAAAGAGGGCTTCGACATTTCAAAGGATGCGGCTTTGGATGTGTCTATGGGTGGCGAACTCTGTAGGTGCCTCTCAAGGTATATGAGGTCGAATCATTGCCTGAGGGCAAGTAGGTTATTGATGTTTTATAAAAGCAAGTAGGGTATTGATGTTTTATAAAAGACGCATGTACGTATAATGTTTCCAAATAATTGTATTTCTATTCATATGCCCATTAAAATTCTGCATAATTAATTAATTTTCTAGTGAATCACTAAAGTTTCACTTTTCATTATCTTACTGAACAAGTACGAAAACTACGTGAAACGACTTTCTTTCTAATTTTTTTTGTATCATCGATAACAGAAAACATTTTGTATAATCTAGCGTTGGGTACAGACTCTCGTGTATTTTCATTATTAACTGATGCGAGTTTCAAGATTATTTTTTTAACGGCATTGCATATTCATGATGAAAGATCGCGCTTGCGCTGATGCTACAGCGTCTTTGTGTTCTCTCTCTCTCTCTCTCTCTCTCTCTCTCTCTCTCTCTCGTCCGCTTTTCATGGAATAGATAACCCCAAAACTAACAGTTATTCCACGTACCTTGTTTAGTATTTTCCAATGGTTATGAAGCAGTCGTCTTCTACCATTCTCTTTGTGTGCCTTCTTTCTCCATCTATCATGTTCGTCTCTTCTTCTCCGAACCAGTTTCGTGAGGTGAAGGACTCTCTGGTGAGCGACAGAGAACGGGAATCCAGGTTTCTGCGATAAAGAACTGTTTATCAGTTTAAGTAAATCGATCCCCGCTAAATAATGAGGGGTAGAAACAGAAGAAACTCGAAAGAATTTAAAAATAACGTTCTGGGGCCCTGCTTCGTTAACATGGCGGAGGATGGCGTTTGTGAAATGGATTTTGTTTGTTTGTTTGTATGGAACCAGTGGTTATTCAGCAACGGGACCAACGGCTTTACGCGACTTACGAACCACGTCGAGAATGAACTTTTATCACCAGAAATAAACATCTCTGATCCCTCAATAGATTGCCCGGGAATCGAACTTGCGGCCACCGAAGTGGCAGGCAAAGACCATACCAACCACGCCACTGAGCCACAGACTGGCAAAACCTTTGGCAAGATGGGGCTGGGAAGTGAAATTAGTTGTTTAATACATTTATTCTGATACTGTCATTTTAACAGTAGAATTATTTGGGCATTAATTTCCCTATCAACTGCAGCTTTCATTTAACAATAGCAATCGATTTTCCTTAAATTTTCAAGTATCCAACTCAAATACTAAAGCAACCAAAAAGTATCGGTAAAGACATTTAAATAGGCTACCATCATTATTCCTCAGCTCATTATAGCTCAGATGTTATAATGAAGTTTATGAAAAAGTTCCCCCAATACTCTTAGGATTGAAGAGTTTCAGCCATCTGGATTTTATTATGATAATATGGTAGTTAATGGTACGAAAATGGCGCCTTCAATTGGTACATTTAAATTATGTATTGTCGAAAAGGCATCCAGTGATTATTGTGAAAATTTATGTGTAATGACTAAGAGACCACGGATAAGTGAGTTACTTCGTTTCGTATATAAAACAAAGGGCTATTAAACACTTCGTTCCCGAGGAACACTTTTTTTTTTTTTTTATATACCTGTACTTTACGACTAAAAATTATACATTACATGCAAACAAACATGTAAACGCACAAATACACACGCATGCAGGATGTACAAAATTTTGAGCACGCTTCCTCAAAAAATTCCATTGTTTGCCTATTGACCAAAGCTGTGAATTATGTAACTGATAGTTTGTCGAATTTGGTAAGTCGCCGTCAGGTTAGAAACCAGTACCTGGATTATACAGTACTCACACACACACTATATATATATATATATATATATATATATATATATATATATATATATATATATACACACATATCGTTTGTGCCTATACCGATGAATGAATTCATGCGGGTAAGTACTTTCTTAAGTTACAAGAATGATTATGTTCCATTTATATTGCAATTTTTTAATGTGAAGATTTTTCTTATACTAACAGCGTTCCTGCAAGATATAAACCTCAAACAATTTCCTGTAACCATTAACTGCTGAAATTAAAAATCACCTTTCACAGGCAATTTTATATCTCCAGTTCATGAAAACGAGTGAACCTTTGAATTTTTTTTTGTAACTCATTCGTTTCTTCTTACACTGTTATTCAGCAGTGTGTAATCCCACTATTGACCCAATGGAATTCCAGCTCAGGGTAATGCGTGCTTTAATCCGGTGTCACAATCAGTGCTGTGTACTTTCATGCATGAAATTGCCTTATTATCTATTCGAGGGTCGTTACAGGGTCTCGAGAAGGTATTATTCTTTCAACTGAATCGCATCACCCCACTGCTCGCTCTCTCTCTCTCTCTCTCTCTCTCTCTCTCTCTCTCTCTCTCTCTCTCTCTCTTTAAACAGATATAACAGACAGTCAACTTCGGACTCCATTTTTTATGGAATGTTTCTCTCTCTCTCTCTCTCTCTCTCTCTCTCTCTCTCTCTTCTTCTTCTTCTTCTTCTTCTTTAAAGAAACCTTCCCTTATCAATGAAATGGGAATACACGCATGCTTGAACATAACCATCAATGAGCCATTGAGTCCTCAATGCATATCGATACACGCTAATGGTCAAGGGGAAAAAAAGAGAAGTTTATTTTAATTTCGTTCCCTACTCGAAGATTTAGTAGTGTTCCATACTCAAGAGAATTCCAACGAACCTCAAAAAGTGTCAATTGAGACCTTCAAGGGAAAAAGAAAAAGAAAGTTCAAAGCCAAGGCACTTAGGCAAAGGGCTACCAAAAAGCGAGAAACTGTAACCTGTCTTTTTCAAAATGAAATTTGTGCCAGAGGTCTTTCTTTACCAAGTGTCATGTATCTACTTTTAGCGAGTGCCCATTTCCTCCGTCGAGGACCTTCGTTGTAACGCCAGTAGATGGAAACTAATCAGTTAGTCAATCAACCAGTTAGTCAGTTAATCAGACAGTCAATAAATCAGTCAATGGAAGCAGATTACCAAGGAACAATTTCAATATGTGTCATATTATGTTGTAGCAAAACAATATTGACTTCGCAGTACCTTCCCTGCTCTTAATATAAGCCAACTAATAACTACATCGAAGTCTTTTTAATATAAACCATTATCATAAACCTCAGTCAATCAAGGGGGTCTGATAATTACCTGGAAAAATCACATACCGTATAATGTACGTGATACAATTTAATCAGTAATTAAGAGACCCTTATTAGACCGTCATTTTATACCGCTAAGCATTCCCAAGTCGTCTCAGGACAAACTTTCTGACCTTGCACTAGATTTTAGTTAAAGATGCGCTGATGTACATCTTCTTGGCAAAGATGAAACTAGTAATCATGATAACTATATATATTGAGCAGGGGAATTTCACTTGCTTTTCTTAAAAGCCACCGTGTATTAGAGGAAAGGGTTTATTATTATTATTGTTATGTTTTGATTAATAAGTATAGGCAAATGGATAAAAACTAATAATTCCGTTAAAAAAGATTTTTCTTTGCTGATTAAGAAGCAAACTAATAACATAATTACGCACTTAAGAGTTCTCTCCGGTAAATTTACAAAGGAGTATGTAAATAAAGCAAAAATTCGTGACCAATAATCAATTTCCCTTTCCTCATAAATAGCTAGTTACTGACCGAGACGTGGAAGTTATCGAGAGGGGAAGTGTTAATAACACAGATTCTAATAACATTTCAAAAATGCGTTTCTACTTTGTGCCATACGATACTGCAGTGAATAAGAAAAATCCTTATATCATTTTGATGTCTGATTAAGATACAAACTTCTTTCTTTTTATATTCTGGCTGAATAATTATGTCGAAAAGTGAGGAACTACACGATTATCTCATAATGCCCTTAGAAATATCACTAGTTCTTTTTTTCTTATAGCCAGAATATCTTGTTTTAAATTCCGATGACGTATTATAATTCGAAATCATAAAAAGGGGCGTCAATGAATGTAGACTAGATTCCTCAGGAATATCAGCACAGCTTTTTATGATCGGGATATATATCTATAAATCATAATAACTTATTTGAATGTTAAATCGTATCACCACAAGATAGATAAAATGACATTTGCGTAATAATGCCTAATGAACTTTTCCTTCGGACCTCATCAAGACTGGATTATCGCAACGCCTTCAGCTTCTCAGTTTGATGAATTTCAGCTAAATTTGGCAATCTTTCATCTCCATTAAAATAATGACCAAACGGGACGTTGCAGACGTGGAATGCTTGCGCCAACCCCCAACTCCATCCCAACCCCGCCTCGGACCAAATAAAAAGATCGTAATTATGAGCACTGGCTTTCTGCTAATGCGAGAGATATTTACGCCCTGTGAAAAACAGGAAAACAGAAGAATTTGGTTGAAAGATATTCGTTATTTGTACTTTTTTTTTTTTCAGGGGGGAGTGGGTGAGGGAGGTCCTCAAATAATGTAAAAGTTTCTCCTTAGATTGGAAAAAAGAAAATTGCCATTCTTTTTTATTGGCCACTTAGATACGAACGGTAGAAAAATCATTTTATAATATCTTATACAATAAAATGCACACCTTCTTATTATAAGGACGATACTGTTGCAGAATTACTTGAATATTTTCATTGTGAAATATTAACGAAAGTGATTATTAATACGTTTACTAAATCTTTTGCTAGACATATGCGAGAAAATGGTTGGCGATAAAAAACGTCAGCTCATTAGAAGGAGGTACCTAACAGCAAGGGACCACAGCTTTGGGGGGAAAATGTCTAATGATAAAAGCCATTAGGTCATTGGGAGAGAATGCCTAATAGCAGATGAGAACATGTCTTTCGAAGCCAATGGCTGATTGTGGAAGATGTGACTCATTACGAGGATATATCTGGTAGGAAATAGAACCAGATGTTGTTTCAATGAATATTGAGATGGAAAACATCAGGTCATTAGGCGAAAATGCCTTACATCGAAAGAGAGTAAATGTTTGAAAGTAAATGGCTGATGGTGAAAATTCAGCTTACTATGAGGATACCTAGCAGCGAGAGAAAATTTTATGAAAACCATGGCATTTGATGTAAAACTTCGGGTCATGGGGCGGCCGGGGGTGAATGAAAAATAGCACACGAAAATAGGTTTGGAAGAATACGGCAGATTGTGAAAGATGTCAACTCAGTATGAGAATTATTAGTGGAGTGGACAACTTCAAAATAATAAAGGAAAACTGCAAATGGTGATGCACGCATGGAATTTGGCACAACAATTTTTCTTGACTTCTTATCATCAACACCCGGCCACAAAAAAATTTGTCATTTTCCAAGATGGCCGGCAGGTTTTCAAAATGGCTTTCGTTGGATATCTGAATATTGACATTTAATTGGTTACCCCCAGTTTATGTTGAAATACTGAAAGGAAGCCTTAACATACTTAGATTCATAATTTTACTATCTAGAAATATCCGAGATGGCTATCACTATATCACAAATGTCCGCCAAAAAGGCCAAAATTGGTACTTAGGTTCATATACAATGTAAAAGGCCAGATAATATATGGATTCGGGATAACTTCAGATTGACCAGTTTATTTTTGTAGGTTAGAAATCAATTAAGCCCCACTTAATTCATTTTCATCTTCATTTAAAAGAAAATGGTCAATTAACTCAATGTAACTGTGTAATGGTGTAGTGTCAGTTCAGGGCACACTGGTTGACAACACTATAGCTGTGAGACTCAGCATGGGGTTCAATGCTAGATATTTGTTATTAGTTTCACAAATGCTGTTTAGTTAGCCCCAGTTCAAAGTTAAATAGCCGCACCTTAATTGACAGGATGTGCCAGCGCGGGAGAGCCGGGCCAAGGAAGATGGGGCTTTAGTCTTCCAGGTTTACAGATCACACGGGAATTGAATAGCATTGGATGAATGATCAGGCTAGGGGTAGGGCTATGACATATCTGAGCCTAATTATATCCCATATCTGAAAGTCCATATATATTGTGTAGGTGGTAAAAGGATAAACCCTCGGCCTATAGAACAAAAACAAAGGCAGCACAATCTTGGAAGTGGATGTCTTCCCTGAAGGGAGACAGTACAACTAACTGGAAGCTTTGTCGCTTGTGCCAAGCGGACATACGTGAAAGACTAGTGGATGCATCTGGTGTTGGCTATGTTACCCTTGCTGTAAACATTCCTGAATTTTATAAGTTAAATGCAATGCCTATACCACTTCATCCCAAAAGGCTTGATGAAGGTGATGGAATTCTGCAGACCTTTGAAATTCAAAAAGCTACCTGTCATGAATCATGTATGCTGAAGTTCAAAACCACAAAACTAGAAAGGAAAAGGAAGTCATCGTGTAAGACAAAAGATGATGATGCCCCATCAGCAAAATTCACACTTAGTAGCCAAAAGGCACGTGAAGAAGATGCATAAGAATCTAAAACTGAGAAAGAAGGACTCTGCTTTATTTGTGACAAACCAGCACCAATCAAAGATTGATATTGGCCATGACATTGACTTTACATGAAGAGCTGAAACGATGTGCCATGAACCTACTAGATGAGAAACTTCTGGCCAAGATTATTGCTGGAGAAACCGTTTCCCAGGACCATGTATCACCCATCTTGTGTGACAGGCGTGTAGAACAGGGAAGGAGCCTGGCTAAGTTCCCAGAAAAATTGCTGAGCTTGAGATGTACATAAGAGACAAGAAGTTGACTACAGATGGGTGCTGCTATTTTACGATGGTAAAGCTTATGATTTGTGCAAAGAAAGACTGGTACAGCTAATTGTTGATGCTTCCTTTGTGCACTGGACACGGTTGAAAGTACAGATACTTGTCCGTATATCAGAACTGGAGGCCTTTAATATGAGAAGAGAGATTTGGCTTCCCTACAAGTGGGAGAAGCCCTAGCCATGGCATGTGACTACAATGATGCACAAATCGTGGCCTAAGCAGCCAAGATATTGAGGAAGCAGATGTTTGAACATGAGAAGGAATTTGATGGGACCTTAATAGCAGACACAGGAAGAGAGTCTATACCATCAAATTTTGTTGGAATTTGTAAGTGTGCTGCAAAACGGTGGTGATATAAAATCCCAGCTTACATATGGAACATCATCTACTGATTTAGCTTTAGCACAACTTTTGCACTTCAACTGGCAAAAGACTCCAACATCTTCAACATTACTAGATATTCGAAGTCCAGAGAACCTCCATTTACAATGTACATTGGTCTCCTGGTCTTTGCAAACAATAGAAAGCGTCAATTAATCAATACATTTCATCAACACGGAATCAGCATCAGCTACAAAAGGGTTCTGGAATTGACTAAAGTGTTGGGGGAAGCAGTTGTAGCAAGGGCTGTGGAAGAAGTAGTAGTTTGTCCCACTACACTAAGAAAAGGTCTCTTTACGACTTGTGCTGTTGACCATCTGGACCATAGTCCAAGTGCCATAACAGCACAAACATCCTTCCATGGGACTGGCATATCTTTGTTTCAGCATCCAAGTACTAATGAAAAGGGTGATGGCAGATACTTGACCCAAATAATCCAAAGTGGAACAAAGTAAAAAAAAAATATCTTCTCTTCCTGAATATTACACGAATGTACCCCCGCTTGCTTTCTAAGCACACTTCTCTTGAGTATGAAAGGCTTGAGAAAATCAGTCTGTCAGACAGGAATGAAAATGCTGTGTCCATATCTTGGGCAGCACTTCATGCTTCTCAAGAGGCAGCTCATTCAGTTGCAATGACGAAACATGCCATGGATATTGCAAGAGCAACCACACAGTTTCTCAATCTTGGCCAAACCCCAGTTCTAGTGGTTGTTCAGCCACAATTTACAATTGCCAAGCAGATCCAAATGGAATGGCCATTGCAGTATGGTGACATGGTTATCATGTTTGGAGGGCTGCATTTAGAAATGGCAGCATTCAAAATACTTGGTGATATCTTGAAGAACAGTGGTTGGACTGGTGCTCTTGCAGAAGCAGAAATAGCTACTCCTGGATCAGCAGATCCATTTACCTCTGCTCACATGTGAAGAAGACATGTCTAGTACACTAGGTGACAGCTTGCAGTATATATCAGCTAAACAAAGCTGCCTATATGAAATAATCCAGGAAGAAGAAGAAAAAAGTGAGCTAAGTTGTGAAAGCTGGGTCAGAAAATGACAGTAAGTGTCTCCACAATTCTACTTTTGGAATCTTGTGCTTCAGCTAGAACCTATAGTGTTCGTTTTCATCAGGTCATATCGGGAGTCTAATTTCAATTTGTATAAAGGCATACTGCAGGAACTCAATCCTTTCTTCTTTTTCCTGGACCATGTACATTATGCCAGGTGGCTTTCAATTCATTCGAGAGACATGGAGGCTCCAAAATGACACATTTGTTGAATTCACGAAAGGAAATTTCACAGTCCATAAAACCCCTCAGCCTTTTTCCTCAATGGCTATAGGCCAAGCGCACAAGCAGAATAATGCTCATGTAAAAGGAGATGGGGGAGCCATTGGCCTATTTGAAGATGCAGATGCTCTCAGAAAGTGCACAGTGGCTGGCCCTGAAGGAAGCTGCTTGACTGATGAATTTGAGACTAGAAGTGGTGCTGTTCCACTATCTGAGGGTAAGCATCATGAGGAAACTGAAAGGGTGCAGAAAAGGTTACTTGAGATAGTTGAGAATCTAGCAAAAGTAATCAAAGAAATTGGCAACCCGTTTGAAGAAGATTCAATGGATCTGATTTTGCTAGGCAGTAATGAAATTATGGTCAGTAAAGTTAGTGAATCCTTGAAATCTATGATGAGCCTTGGACAGACGATTCACAAACTTTACTGAGAGACTCAAGACACCTAGCAAATTCTATGAGCCAGTACACAAGAACAAAATTTTATTGTTCAGTCGCAAGATGTCTGCTACAGAGTCCAAGGGAAAACAGTCACAGCAGACAATAAAGGAAGACCACAATCTATTCTCACACCTTTTCATATGCCAGAACAAACAATGTGACTTAAATGAATTCTTTTAACATGAAAATCAAAATTGCCCACCATCACTGGCACAGAATGGGCAGATGCATCAGGGCACCAAGTCACAGCTGCTGCCTCTATTAGAACAGCAGGCATCAGACATCCATGACAAAGAACCCACCACTGATGTTATCATAATGGATGGTGCAGCCCTTGTAAATGCTCTTAGACCAACCAAGGGGTCTACATTTGAGTCTTATGCAAAAGACAAAGTCCTGTCAAAGGTACAGAAGCACATACAGAAGTACAAACAAGCACACCTTGTATTTGATGTGTATAGGACAGACGGTATGAAAGCACAAACAAGATAAAAAAGAGGCACAGGAGTTTGCCACAAAATGATTAGCACTGAAAAATCTTCCTGCAATTGGGCCAGCTTCCTCAGAACAAAACTGAACTATTTGCATATTTGGCAGAAGACACAATCATTTCATCTCAAGCAGATGATACGACATGTATTAGTCATCAAAGGGGGTGCTGCACTTCGTAGTAAAGCTGGACAGGACACTGCTGACCTACAAGGCTGCACTTATGAAAAGGCAGACACTAGAGTCTTTTCGGATGCTGCAAAGCATGAAGATATCTGAGGTACAATCATAAGTAGTTCAGACACTGGTGGTGTCATCATAGCTGCATCTAGCATGGAAAAAACTTCTTTGAACAAACTATGGATTAAATTCAGAAGAGGAAAAGACATGAGGTGGATACCTATCCATGAAATTGCACCAGCCATGGGACCGAAGCCTCAGCCCTTCCCTTTTTCCATGTATTTAGTGGGTGTGGCACAGTGTCTGCATTTCATGGAAAGAGGAAGTCTACATGGCAAACATGGACTGTTTCAGCATACCACTCACACCTTCACCAAACTAAGTTCAACACCACCAGCTGTAGAAAATGAAAACCTGAAAATCATTGAAGAGTTCGTGGTGCTAATGTACAACAGAGGCAGTTCATATAAAGATGCAAATGAGGCTAGACTTGCTCTCTTTGCAAGGAAGTAAAGAACTTAAGATTACATTCCTCCTACAAGGGCTGCTCTTAGAGAGCATTGCAAGAGAGCTGCCTGTCAAGCAGGGCACATTTGGAGCCAATCTTTAGTATGTCATCAAGTATTGCCCAGTTCAAGACACTGGGGATGGCAACAGACTGATGGTGCTTGGTTTCCGTATTGGACAGATTTGCCATTAGTAGCAGAATCTTGTCAAGAATTGAATAAGTGTGGCTGCACAAAGAAATGCTTTGGCAGGTGCAAGTGATACAGTCTGGACTTAGCTGCACATCTCTCTGCAGCTAAACTTCCTAAAACTGATTGATACACAAAACATGTTGGTATCTATCAAAAGATATAAACATTTATATCTTTGGCGGCCATTTTGGAAATATGGTGGCCATATTGGAAAGAGGGGTTCAGTTTATTTATGACAGTAAGAATGCCATAATATAAATTCGCAATCATAATATGGACTAGCAAACATATGTATACAGAAATTATGTATGATAAATTCGTAAAGTAACTAAGTCTGTGGGCATAACCAGCCCCATTTCACGGGCAGAACCAGCTCCGTTTCAGGGAATCCCTTCTCACCCCAACCCCCTTCGGAGGGGGGCGAGAGGTAGGATGAAACCCCATTATAAACCATCTTAGGGTCCCCATATAACCCTGCCAAGTTTCATGCCCATCAGACCAGCTGTTTGGCCGTGACTGAATGACAGATGGACAAACAGACAGACATAACGCCCATTATAGTAAGATTCTATGCAACTTTTGCAAGCTTATGCAATGAACATATTTGAATATATAGAGAAAATTTGCCGCCATTTTAGAAAAGTGTCCGCCATCTTGGAAATAGCCATATATTGAGGTGGCCGGAGGTTGATTTTGATTTATGGGGATAATAAGAGTTCTCATGCCAAACCTATTGCTTGTATCATCATTTGCACTTTTTTCCCACTACCCCACTCCACTATATTTGATAGTAAATGGAGCAATATCTTTCGAGGAAAATGGGTGATGGTGAAAGACACCTGCTCAATAGGATAAAGTACCTAATAAAGGAATCAGCTAGTTAGAAGAAAATGCCTAGGGTTCATCTGAATAATAATAATAATAA
This sequence comes from Macrobrachium nipponense, assembly GCF_015104395.2. Lineage (NCBI taxonomy): Eukaryota > Metazoa > Arthropoda > Malacostraca > Decapoda > Palaemonidae > Macrobrachium > Macrobrachium nipponense. The sequence goes on along the minus strand of NC_087200.1, from coordinate 142,423,404 downwards.
TAATAATAATAATAATAATAATAATAATAATAATAATAATAATAATAATAATAATAAATAAAAGCGAACAAATCAGTAACATGAAAAAACAGCTCAAAATTTAAGAAATCACTTTCAAGGAGAATAATACATGGTAATTAAAGAAGTCGACTCATTTGAAGAAAATGCTTTCTAATAATAATAATAATAATAATAATAAAAATAATGAATAATAATAATAATAATAATAATAATTAATAATTAATAATAATAATAAAGGAAAAATCTGAGAAAATAATCTAATGAGAAAAGGAACAAGATCGTTGTAAGAAAATGTCCAAGAATAAATAGCAGCTCATTGGAAGAAATGAAACCATGTCTGTTGATTAGAAGTCATTACCTAAAGGGAAATGAAGACGTTGGAAGAAGATGACAGATGAATAAAAAATTGCCAGTTTGAAAGTCGTTCTCTTGGGTTAAGATTTATGCCGTTCGTACCGGTTCGCTTTCATGAAGGAAAAACTTGCTGGCAGTAGCTTCCAGGTGGTGATGGGAACTGGATCGTGATAAAAAGTAGCCGATGAGTACGAAAACAATCGGAAGAAGGATGGGGAGCATGGGAAGTGAATGATGACAGAATATATGTACAAGGTCGTACGTAATGAGAGCGGGTATCAGAGAAAAATTTCATAATCAAGCCACTTTTCTGCATACAATGATACTAAAACGAACAACGAATTAATGTTAATATTAGCAGAGTGGACTACTTTCCCACCATTATCCTTTGTCCCTACATTAAGGGGTTGGTTGCCTGATGAGCCTTCCCCACTGCATGCATCAGGAATGGTTTATTGTTTGGCAAAGGGGTTTTTACGACCGCATGCCCTTGTTGGCATTGGGCCTCGCCTTATACTAAAAGGTAAGACTGCAAGGCAGCAGTTTCCACAGTTATTGGCAGTGGGTCTAGCCTTATACTAAAAGGTAAGACTGCAAGGCAGCAGTTTCCACAGTTATTGGAAGTTGGCCTGGCCTTTTACTAAAAAGTAAGACTACAAGGCACTAGCTATCCTTTTAATCGCCTTTTACGACATGCAGGACCTACGATGGTAGTATCCTTACTACCCTATCACAGGGTCCTAATATTTGCAATGTGAATACTGTTACAAAACAAGTAATTTTGTTTCATAAGATTATTATCTTATGAAACTTAGACGAAGAAGTGTGAATCACTGTCACAAAAATACTGTTGTATACTATACATATACATAATAATACCAAGACTAACCAGAAATAATCACTGAAACAAGAATATGTTAATTTTAGAAGAAATATGGACATTAATCAAGTCCCTTACAAACAAGGAAAGCTTACTTTTCTCGCATGCAGTAGTGAATCATGGTTCCCTTAACTTTATATCTTCATAAAAAGAGGAAAGTTTACAATACAACGACCCAGATGCTATTAGTGCCATTTTTTGCATGTAGCTCACCAAATAAAGAGCTTGTATTGCAAGTCAGATTTCCAATTCTGAGTGGGACCAACTTCTTTTTTCTTAAGACTATTGATGTTACTTTACAATATCACACTAGGTTGCTATCGAGTTTCACGTGTCTATTCAAATTTGAATATAAAGAAAAAAATTCAATAGTAACTCTGTACCGAAGTTCGAAACAAATCATTTTAGGGCAGCAATAAAACTCAGATACTTATAAGGGACATAATAAAAGAGAAAATCAGACTACATACTATGTAAGGTTACTGGTTATTCCTTCCATTTACATATGAAAATATTATTACTAAAAAAACACACACACACACACACACACACTTTTAAAGGAATAACCTTACCAAAGAAGAAGCATATAGTTCGTGCTATAGCAATGATACGTATAACTGGCAAAATTAAACAACAAAATTTTAAAAAACGACAAATTTCTGGATTTAAAATAAGCCGAAATGGTAACTCTTTACCGAAGCGGTAAGCATAGCATTCGTGCTATAGCAGCAATAAAACTTCTCAAATACTTATACATGACCAACTAAAGAAGAATTACGGATCTTAAACTCGTGGGATCTCAAGCCAGTCGCTCTGAACAACGGCGGACGAAGCCCTCGAAGAAGAAGAGAACGCTTCTTTAATTGCCATCTATCATCACGATCAGCCATTAAAAGTCGGCTGTAGTTACCCAAATACGACACCTTCGGCCGAGCGTAATACTGGCCACACACAGTTCATAACACTTCCCTCTACGTTCGTTTGGTATTTCGTTTTTTGTCTCTCTCTCTCTCTCTCTCTCTCTCTCTCTCTTTGAAAGTGGCACATCCTAAGGGTTCCTCATTAAACGCCAGATTTTAGTGATCATAAGTACACCATCTACTAGCAATTAATTGCATACCTAATGTAATACCCTCGTCGGTAATTGCGCAGCAATAAAAGAGCTATTTTGGATCTTGAATATTAAAGACCACACACAGCTATGGACACGGATCCTTTGTTGACTAAGCGTTTAATAGACGTTACTATTTTACTCACTGCTGTCTTCTGTTTATGCTTTTTTTTTCAACAGACGAGAAGGCAATTATACATGTGGATATGTCTGTCTACTGCAAAAGAAGTATTGGGATATTGGGAAACAAGAAGGAAAGCTGTGATACGTATAAGACCTGGGAGACAGCAAGGGAGGAACCAGAACAAAAGATAATTGCAGTCAAATTAAAAGGGGACAGTGAAGTCAAAGTGAAAGGTTCTAAGTACCCAAGTCTAGATAGTAGAGCTAAACGATGTTTGAAAAGTGTTAGAGATAGAACATCTTGAATAAAAATCAAACGCTGACATATTTTCCGGAGTGGTATTGGTGTCACGGTAGCCCACAGAATTACCATCATCTAAATATCCATTGGTGAGAAAACAAAAGAATACTTACCTGTCGCAAGGAAGATAATGTTAGGCGAGATTCTTTTTCCGAGGTCGTGGATAAGAGGTACTACGCGGGAGATGATTGATGTATAGAACCTACCACAAGTTGAAGATAACCGAGTGTAATCCTGAATAAATTCACGGTTTTTGTAATGATTTCAAACTTCACAAGTAAAATTGCGCCCAAGTTTTTGTGGCTTAATCGAGTTTTCTGCACAGTATATAATGCTGCATGAAACTTAACCACCGAGCATAAACCTCAGCCACTGCCCAGCCCAGTGGTGGCCTGTGTTGTTGGCACCTGTAGCGGTGCTAGACACACAATCAAGGCTAACTTTAACCTTAAATGAAATATAAACTTCTGAAACTAGAGGGATGCAATCTGGTATGTTCGATGATTGGAGGGTGGGTGATAAACATACCAATTAGCAGCCCTCTAGCCTCAGTAGTTTATATTTCATTTAAGGTTAAAGTTAGCCATGATCGCGCGTCTGGCACTGCTATAGGTGCCAACAACAAGGCTACCACTGGGCCGTGCCGGCAATTTTCATGGGTCGCGGCTGAGTTTCATGCTCCATGGCCGAGAGTTTCATACAGCATTATACGCTGTACAGAAAACTCCACTGTACCGAAGAAAGAGTTTATTTCTTCAGCATTACACTCGGTTCTTCTTCAGCTTGTGGTACATCAATCATCTCCCGCGTAGTACCTCTTATCGATGACCTCGGAAAAAGAATTTCGCCAAACATTATCTTCTTTTCGACAGGTAATTCGTCTTTTGTTTTCTCACCAATGGATAATAAATAACACTTCTGCGGGCTACCATGACACCAATACCACTCCGGAAAATATGTCGGCGTTTAGAAGATTTTAGCTGTGAAACGACGCCTTTTATAATAACTATACTGTTTTGCCGAATAATGAATGAGAAAACAAAGCCAGATGACCGGACATTTATATCAAAAGCACTGACGAAAGGTGACCCGAGTCTGGTAACTACAGTGGTATCAACTGCACTTCAGTACGCTCATTCTCAATAGGCGAGAGAGAGAGAGAGAGAGAGAGAGAGAGAGAGAGAGAGAGAGAGAGAGAGAGAGAAGTGCTTACAGATGAACATGGTGGCTTAAACAAGAATTGCAAAGATCTAGCAATTTGGATAATATCAAAATCATGTTCTGGTGACTTTTGTTGGTTCGACTATGCATTTGACATTGTCTGCATATTAATACTTGAGCTGGGTCTTACTTGACTAAGGTGTTTCTGTCAATTATATAAATGATAATTGCAACTATCCAAGAACGAAGCAGATCCAAAGTTAATGTTGCAGTAAACTTATTCTTCTCATGGAATTTTTTAATGAACAAAAGTGGTCCGGTATGGGAGAAACTGTTTAGACTGGATCGTCGATAGAAACTTGACAGACTTTGAATACGCAGATAATGCTGGTTCAATTACCAGAACAACACAAGGTTTACAAAGCTTGTCTAATGGAATGCAAAAAAAAAAAAAAAAAAAAAAAAAAAATCTAGGGAGGTAGGACTTCGGATAAATAAAAAAAAAATAATAATAATCTGTATAGGAGGAAACACCGCCTTGGATCCATCGTACTCAGGTGGATCAGCCTTATTCACTCGATATTTAATTGGTGAACCAAGAATACGATCACATCTTTAAGCATACCATTCAAAAAGATTGAAGTTTCGTCAACATAATGTGATGTATGAAAGCGCCCTACGGACTAAAATAAGCATGTGAGGTCTTCGTAAAATATGTTTTCAAGGCAGTTTTTAAATCCAATATGGCGTCGTCCGCCTCCGGTCCCTTTCATAACCGGCATTGATCTCACGTCCTTCCCATCGCTCATTTGAACAATATTAGGGTATATATGTAACGTGTATTGATTTTACTCAAGATTGCAGTTGTAATCAGAACAATAAAACAGCATTTTGTTGGCTATATTAGTGAAAGTATTTAACTTATTCCCGGGGTCATGGTTTGAATTTAAATTAATTTTTACCTTGTAATCGGTGGTTTTATCCTTACTACCATCACAACTGAAACTCCACAGTGCTTAATTGGTTGTAATTATACACATTTTAGTCTTAATTATCTCCAAATTACACTTGAACTACGTTGAGTTTGTTGACAGCGAAGTCGGTTCCTGGTTCCTAAGCGCTCACTCCACAAACACAGTTGCGGACACACTTACTGTTTATGAGGTGCGCAGCTTTATTCCCATAATTCTTTACTTTACTCATTAGTATTTAGTTTAACTTTACTTTATGTTACTTCAAAATGTTTCTTTTAATTCATGTCTATTATCCCTTTTTTGCAACCAAATTAACCCCGAAAAATTACAGATATTTCTAAATTAGATACAATCCAATATTTCTAGCCTTGTCGTACATCTGGCTGCCGAAAACCATCGCCGAGCGCATTTACAAACTGTTCCAATGAATTCTAGTTGTCATAGTA
>NC_087200.1:142383033-142413033 GCF_015104395.2 Macrobrachium nipponense | reverse complement strand
AGCAACCCGACAGCGACCGGAAACGTCACCCCCAACAAGGAGAGCTATAGTTGAGCTCCATCTCGCCAGATTTTCAAAAAAAGACATAGCTAATCGTCTTGATATTAACAAGACAATAGTGTATAGATGACTAAAACGATACAACGAAGGAGAAGAATTGAAAAGCCATCCAATCTGGGAGACCCTGCTGCAAACCGCAGAAGTCGAAGTGTTGATTAACTTTATAACCGAACACCCATTTCGTCATCATTTTCAGTAAAGCGAGAAACAAGTATGCAAACAACAGTTGATACTGTAAGACGTCGGTTTCGAGAAGCTGGTCTTCTATGTAAGAAACCTGCGCTCAAGCCTCTACTTACACAGACGCATATGGACCATCGTCTCGGGTTTGCGCTCGAATATCTGCATGTCCAAGAGCGTGCAGTTTTGGGAAACTGTTATATTTTGTGACGAGAGGACATTTTGCAAAGACAACAAGGAAGACTGCACTGCTGGCGTCCAGGAAAAAACAGGTAATGAACATTTACTTATTTTGCCTTATAAATTTTTACGTGGTAGCCTAGGTGTGATATACTTTGTATTATAGGCCTATCTGTATATATGATAAAGCTTTAATGAATAATAATTCCCCTTACACTGCTTTTTAAACCTGCTGACAAATATCTTTAATGGAAGTTTTTTTATGTAATCAGAGATAAATAATACAAGAGAAGATATAAATTAATTTGAGCCAGGGTGGGAGTTGGGATCTGTATATATGATAAAGCTTTAATGAATAATAATTCTCCTTACACTGCTGACAAAAATATCTTTAATGGAAGTTTACGATGTAATCAGAGAGAAATAATATAAGAGAAGATATAAATTAATTTGAACCAGGGTGGGAGTTGGGAATTGTCATTAATGAGGATAAACACTTTAAATTTCTGTAAAATCCCGCTTCGCTTCGCAGTATTGCTTGGCGTGAAACCAGTTGCAAAGGAAGTTCGTGCTAGCTTTCCTCCGAGTCTCGTGAATGTTTGAATGAATACACATTACATGACTTAAAAGACGTTTAAGGTTACTATGCTATGACAACTTTTCTTATGCCTCTTTTCCGAATTGGTAATATATAATATTACTGTAAAACTAAGTCTGGCAGAAAATACAACTGACGTAGCTGTTTCTGATATTTAAAATGGTTTGTAATTGTATATTATCATTTAATAGAGGAAATAAGGCGAAAAGGGTATAATTTTGACTATATAAGTTTTGGTTAAATGCATATTAAAGAACTTTCTCGGAGAAGAAAATTCAAATAGGCCTATACACTTGTGGATATATATAGTATATATATTATATATATATATATATATAATATATATATATATATATATATTATATATAATATATATATAGTTTTATAGAATAACTTTATTTTCTTAACATTGCACTTCGAGTCTTAAAAGTTAAAAGTTCTGTGTTGTAGCAATATTACTGAAAGTATGGCTTAATAAAAGCGCCAGTCCTTTTTTTCTTAATCCATAAGATCTATTGATGAGAGGAAGAACTGCAGTTAAAAAAAAACAGTTTCTTTTATATTTAAAAGTAAGCCCACTGTCATTGTTCTCTCCGAATATATGTAATTTTATATTTCTCTAAATCCTTTCTCTATTTTTTTTTTCAGGTTTGAGGATAAATATGTTGAACCAAAATCGACGAAAGGTGGGAGGATAAACCGCGGGCTTTTGGGGTTGGATGGCGTCTTGCGGACCAAGTGCTTTAGTGCCAAACCATGAGCGATTAAATGGCAGGCAGTATATATGTTGACATCTTGACGAGGTGCTGATTCCATCTGTTAGGATGCCACTGATTCCGGAACCGTTGCCCATATTCTTGGCAATGAACAATTCCTCTGTTCATAATAGCATGCCTGTGAGAAAATGGTTACAGTAGCATCCAGAAGTTATTCGGATCGACTGGCCTGCAAAATCTCCGGATCTCAATCCCATTGAAAATTTGTGGGCCATTATGACAAAGGAATGGGATGACTCCGTTCTGAACAGTAAACAAGCCATCATAAGCCATTGCTTGTCAGTATGGGAGTCTATGCGTGGGGAAAATATTTGTAGTAGACTGGTTGACAGTATTCCTAGACGGCTTAACTCGGTAATAGACAACCTAGGCTCACATACTAAATATTAATCAACTCTGTGTGTGTGTGTGTGTTGTGTGTGTGTATGTGTATGTGTTGCTATATATATATATATAATTTTATATATATATATATATATATATATATATATATATGTATATGTATATATATATATATATAATATATTATATAGATATATATATATATATATTATAACGCGTTTTAAAAGACGAAGTTGTGTTTACTCTATTGTTTGCTGGAATTTGTATTTTGTTTTTCACAGGGACCTATGTATTTCAAAGAATTATACGTATTTTTTTTATAATTATAGTGGTATACCATTTACTTAACCTATACCGTTTTTATCATCAATCGTATTCATTATTTGCTACTTGGTTTATTAATGCCTTTACTAAGTTACATTTCTTGAGATTTACCTAGGATTTCGTTAGACCCAGCTGGTGAAGGGTGCATAGTGGCCCGCCAATGGCTTAGTTTGCCTGCCTTCGCCTTACCCGTAGGCCAAGTGCACTTCGCGCTTCTCGATTATATCATTCTTATTATACCTATAGGCCTATGAAGAAAACAATGACGGAAGTATACCACACGAAGACTGTGGAAGAATTTCACAAATCCTGCTTTATGGTCTTATATACACCCTTCATAAGTTGCAAAGATTTGATGCAACTTGTTGCTGTCTGCAATATAGCCTAGTATGTTATAAAGTCAATAGGATTGGCCTAGACATTATTGTTTATAATAATACATTGCAGTTGTCCTTTTGTAGAATCTGCACTCGACAGTTGTAGCTGATAATATCCGACCTGATTATTGTCTTCCATTCCTAAAGTAAAAGTAAAATAATACAAATTAATTGTATTTCTAATAGCGAAGATTACTCTCCACCTCGCTTATTTATTCATTTATTTATCATTTACTTTTCTTCAATTGAAGAAACCTCTCGGAAGACTAGACTTATGTAGCACTGGCTATAACCTAAGCCTAAGCCATAATTTATTGCAAGTATCGAAATCATGATCCTGACTAACATTTGCTTTATACAAAAAACTACAAAAGCGAAAAGTAATAACTTTGAATTCATATCCCACATGCATCAATTTTTTATCATTAGACTATGTTCTGCTCAACTTCATCGCGATGTCCTCTTCCACTGTGTCCAGACTGACGATTCCACGACTCATGGAAGTCACGGTGAGCAGAGGTTGTCATGCTACAGTAACTATTTAGTTTTCGTTCAGAAATATTGTAGCGTGAAATATTTTTGTTTTTCGGGATCCAATATATTTCAGTGATAAGATTCTACATAACAAGAGACCAACTTTTCCTCATACATACACATTTATAAAATATGATATTTAATACTAAGTGGCAACTTGAGAACAACGCTTGTCCAGTACAAAATAAAAAAAGTCACACGAGTTTTGCTGCATACTGCACACCAAATGCTATATGAGAAATCTTGCATTATCTTTAATAAGAGACGCTTACCTAACGTCTGCGACGACGCAAGCGGGCAAGCAGGAGTAAGCTAAAGCTTAAATTTAAGAATGTGCTGATCCTTCTGGGACTGGTTACCTGGAGCTGTAAGTTCTAGCAGAAATTTTCGAAACCGCTAGGATTGCCAACAGCCATACATGAATAACATGAAAAGTTGGTCATTTATAAAATCTATATATATTATATATATATATATATATATAATATAGTATATATATATGATATATACATATAGATATATATATATTAGTATATATATATATATAGTATATATATATATATGATATAGATATATATATATATCATATATCGTATATATATGATATACCCCTACCGTATATATATATAGATATATATATATATATCTATATATATATATATATATATATACAGTGCACACACATGACTGACGTATTTTATCATCCAGCTGGCATTATCATGGCTTTGGTGGGATGATAGGCACGACGTTGTGATATCAAGCGCGCTATCAGTTGCCTCTCAACATAGCAGGATAACTGACGTTGAAGCTCAAATATCCGATGTTTAGAACATATGGTTTATCTGGGATACATCCTTCTACAATCATTCTCATGCATCATATTTTCCTCATCGGTAGACGACTACAGGAAAAAGAAAGTAAAACAAAAACATTATAGGCCTACGCTGTGTTCGTGGAAAAGCTCTAGAAATGGCTGCCTATTTCCCCGTCTCTAATCTCACGGTATTCTCAAAATTGATCGAAGTACGTCTTTGCAACCTGTTTATACGTATCAAATGGCTTCATACAAATGGTTGGTCTACGGTCCTTGTTCTACATAATAAGAAGCAAGAGTAGGTACTAAGCCAATATTAATCCGCATGGCAGAAGCAAAATGTGTCAACAACAAAAGGATTTAAATACTACTTTTATTTTTAGCTGGCTAAGATATATTGCTAGTCTTCAGACTAGAGGTAGTAAGAGCTGCCTTGCAAGCAGATTATATGATTAATCAAAGTTTAACCTGTAAGCGACAATAATTACCGAAAGACTGATCACGAATCAATGTTCAATCAAGATGTAGATTTTTCAGCATACAAACTTGAACATTGCTGGTGTCTTAAGAAATATTGTACTTGGTGAAAAAATAATTATTCCCTAGCCTTTGCATAATAACATGTAACGAGATGACTATGATTAGTCGGTTTCTGCAAATGATTACTTCTTCCGTATACAATAATCAATAGGCCTAGTGTTTCCACCTGAAAATGTAGGAAATTTAGGTAAATAAAATATTCAGGGAAATTACGCATGACACAGTGACAACACAACTTTGACAAAGGTGGAACAATCATTAATAAGCGCGGATGTGTCCTTAAAGTCATAACTGAAAGAGATAATAATATAATAGTTTTGCCATGATACTCCACATTGCTCGTGTTTTGTGCCTCATGCACCCTCATGTTTTGGGTGTCCGTCGTGGCAACATACTTGACGTAAGCGTCATCTTGAAGCAACATTAACAGAAATTCCGTCTTTGGTTAACATCGTGACTATCAAAACCGGAGAGTGGGTCGGGAGTTGGCAGGCGAAGCGGGACTGCTTAATTAAAGACCGTACAAGGCTGTTTGTTAGTAACTAGGCATAGTTTGAATGCAGTATAACATCTGGTATCATGCAGATTTTTATCGAGGGCTTTTTTTATCTACACTTATATAAACTCATTTTTACCCTGTGCCACATCTGGACAGTACTGTATTGCGGGTCAAGGTAATACCCCTATGACATGGGCAATTGATAAAATCGCTAGTTTTGTGAAATAGGTAAGTGGAAATGCCCAGTTACTACATAAGTATTTTATGATATTGTGGTTCATCTCCCAAAACAACAATTACATCAACACCGAATCATATATTTGTTAAGTATATCTTAGTTTTACCAGACCACTGAGCTGATTAACAGCTCTCCTAGGAACCAATTGGTCACCTAGCAACGGGACTTGGAGCTTATTGTAGGATCCGAACTACATTATATCGAGAAATGAATTGCTATCACCAAAAGTATACACATTCCTTTGATTCAACGTTGGCTGCGCCGAGAATCGAACTTCGGACCACCGGATTGGTAACCGAGCGCGAAAACCACTTGTCCAACGAGGAACTAGATCTTGTATTTGTAGTTATAATGGCGCAAGTCTCCGAACATCTTTACGAGCAAGATGAAAATTGATTTTTGGGGGCAATGTATCCCCGGGTGATTTCGGATCGCTATGAAAGATAAAACGGTGTGGCTTTGGAACAGGCAGCTGGTGTTTGTTTTTCCAAAGATATGTATCCAACATTTAGGGAAGTGTTCTTGTTTTGACCGGACAGTATTTCATGCGCATGCGCGTGCATTTAGTCGGATCGGAAAACAGAGAAAAAGATTAATCTGAAAACGACTTATAAAGTAATAATACATAAGGGGATACATAGCTTTGGAAAGTCGGAAACCGGCTGTCGGTTCCATAGCCACGGCGAAGATGAAAATCTTGGCGGCAAAGAATTTCTTGAGAAATCGTGAAGAGCTTGTGGAAAACGAACATAATGTCATTCTCATGACACGCAGCAGACTTTTCCATTATAGAATCTTGTCTAGGAAATTCTACACTGTCACGTATACACCCACAAGTAGAGAGAGAGAGAGAGAGGCGTAGGCGACTTTTCCGTTATGGTGGTTTGTGTAACAAGGAATCCTGAAAAAACAAGCCCTTCCTTAGGTACATACTTATATATATACATACATGGGTACACACACGCACACATACATACGTACATACATACATAAATTAAATATATATATATATATATATATATATATATATATATATATATATATCTATATATCATATATATATAAGTTTTCAGTACAGCTTTTTTGTTAAAAGTATTTGCAGAGGGGAAAGAGAACGTGGCAAACACAATAATTCCTCGAAATGAAACCTGTCCAACTACTTTTACAATTAAGTGACACGACTTTCTCTGTCTCCCGTTTTTTACCTTTTGTCATCCAATGACTGGTTATTGCCGCAATTGGGTCCTTAATAACCGAATGTTAGAAACATTAGCCTTGTCAATGGGCAGGAAATCACATAATCATCTCGTTAAACTGCCAAGTCATGGAAGACTCTTCTTGTCATCTCCGCTTTTGTTCCATTCGTTTGATTATGTTTTTATTTTCTTAGTATTAAAAAACCATTTTGGTGAAAAGGTGTCACGTGCTCGAAAGCAAAATGGATTTTCACCTATAGTCTTGCCACCACGACGAGAGCTTATTGGCGTGGCGTCTAAAGATCTGCCCTGTTGCCAATTTTACAAAAACAACAACTGACCCGTGTATGACCCGACCTTTGAATGTCTTTGAGACAAATCTCGAGGCTATAATTGTAAGATTATAGGGGCTTTTCATTCCCAGGTACTTTAATCTCCTTCCTATTCGACCCTGCTCTCTCTCTCTCTCTCTTTCTCCTCTAAATCTTACAGCAGTCCGAGCGAGTGCTTTTTTATGGGATAACATAGGCCCTCCATTCGCCTTTTCCTCTATAAAATGCCTATTTATTTTATATACGATTGCCTTTTCTCGGCTGTGAAGAAAATGTCTACCGAAGGTTGTGATATGACCAGGAATGACTTGTAAGTCGGTATCAAAGTCACTCTACACTGCAGTCAGGCCAAAACTTTGCTACGTCGTATTCAAGCAATATTCAGTCATTGTTTCCAATCTATTATTTTGTCTGTATATGATTGCTTATTTTCTCACTCGTCAAACTTACTCTGTTATGCTTTATTTCATATTTCTTTGCTCACCAATTTATTCTATACCTACAATATTGAGCAATCAAAATATTTGTAGAAAGGAGAAGTGCCTCCAGACATGTACAGTGACCACCGAAATTGCCCCCGGAGAGAATCTAAGCGGCTTATCCGTGGATTTAAACGCACGTGGAACTGTTTGAAATAGTGGCAAGAGCACCAAAATGAGATGCCATGTTGATAGAAAATCTGACTCCCTTTCATGTTTATGCATAAAAAAACGTTATCAATCGTGAACTTATGTGATTGATTTAGATTTCTGCGTAACGGAAAAGATTATATTTGATATCTGTAATGGGAGAAATGGTTTTATCTCTCTTCTGTTGTTATACATATGGGAAATATGCAGAGATTAATTAAACACACGTGGGAGGACTCAAACAGCCCCGCCAGAGAGTTCTGGTCATTTTGGAAATACTACGGAGTCTCCATTCAGATTTGTGTTTGTGTGTGTGTGTGTGTGTGTGTGCACTGCTCTGTTGACTTAAACAAGTAATGACAGCAAGTATACGTGACCGTCGTCAGATATCTATCTTGGGCTGTGTCAGTTTATATGTATACACATACACACACACACACACACACACACACACACACACACACATATATATATATATATATATATATATATATATATATATATATATATATATGTGTGTGTGTGTGTGTGTGTGTGTGCGTGTGTGTGTATGTATAGTCAGTATTTTTGTGGATTTGTTGCATAGCGATGATTAAATAACTTGACTATTGAGCGGCTGTTAATTGGGAAGACACCAGGAGTTCATGAGATTACAAGTGAGACGTTGCTGTATAGTGGTGAAATTGTGATTTGAGGCACTGACCAGGATGTGTAAAGTAAGCCTGGATGAGGAAAATGTTCCAGAGGAGTGCGTGAGAGGAATAATTGCTCCATTTTCGAACGAGAAAAGTGGCAGACGAGACTAAAAATTACAGACAATACTTCGTTACTAAAAATTACAGACAATACTTCGTTTACAATACTAGAGAACTTGTACAACAGGATTTTAATTGAGGGGTTAAGACAAAGGACAGGAGGTCTGATATGGATAAAAAAAAAAAAGTAGGATTAAACAGGAACAATCTTGTGTGGATCAGAACAACTGTAATGGCTGAATCTCTGCAGAGGCACCTCGAACACTATATATATATATATATATATATATATATATATATATATATATATATCTATATATATACACTTGTACTTCTCATGCTTCCTGGCATTTGGGGCGTTTCATTCATTCGAATACACCTGTAGCTACTCATATAGCAGGTTCATAGTCTTTCTTTCATTAACGTTTCTCAAAGTATCAAAGTTGATTCATAAAATAAATTACATCTAAAAATCCTAACCCAAAAATAAATCATGGTTTGAAAAGGAGGCCAACTAAATAATCTGTTGTGAATTGCTGGTCCACAAAGTAAACCACCTTTGAAGAGGTGACATTCCAGTAACCATGAGTTGAATTTTTGACATAAATGATAAACCACGTTGAAAAAAAAAGTTAATTAATAAAATTAGCAGTTTTTAAACACGTTGACCCCCCCAAGTAAACCATATTTTGAAGAGCTAACACACAAGACAGATTCAGAGTGGGTGACCAAACAGCCCCACCCTACTCTGAGGCGAGTCTCTGCCGAGTCACTCTCTGGCATGACGCAGCTGTTTCTGGAGGAGATCCAAATCTCGTCTACTCACCACCGAAAGAAGTGTGTCTGTGTTCAGGAGCGTAACGGAGAGCCGAAGGGAAAGATATAACGAAATTCAAGATGTTGTTGTTGTTGTCATTAGATACGCTTATCTGATTCCCGGGAAGGATGGACATCGTCTCAAGAATGCGCTGAGGCTGGTAGGACATAGGTATTCTCTCTCTCTCTCTCTCTCTCCCTCTCTCATTCTTGTCTTCCTTTCAGCCCTTGGAGAGTGCTGAATGGCGCAGAGGCACTCAAAACGTTATTAATCTTACTTATTCTTGTGAGCTTTTCCTGCAAATTTCTTTTACAAGGTAGCTACTAGCTCAGTCACGAGTTGCTCAAGAGTAAGAGCTTGCGGCAGCCCAAGGCTGTCGGTAATACCTAAATCTCTCTCTCTCTCTCTCTCTCTCTCTCTCTCTCTCTCTCTCTCTCTCTCTCTCTCTCTCTAAGTTCCTGAGGAAATTCCAAAGCATATCTTAGTTTTCATATTTTATCTCATGTTCATTTTTCCCCTTACCTGAGAACCTTTATCCGAAAATGAAAATTTGAAGTAAATTCTCTTTTTAGAATAATATCTCGACTCCAGCTTCACGAGAATCCACTTCCAGCGCTTCACCATTCAACTGCCAAAGAATGGTCTTGGAATTCGGTTTTCGTTGACGTGGAATCAAGACAATGCACTTCCACGTAGAATGCTCCCCATATTCTTCCCATGGGAATATCAGGTTCTCAGATAAGGTACACATCCAAAATATGCACAAAATAAAGAGGTTAAGAATTTTAAGAAGCAAATCCAGGCCCATACCGAGTGGGCGGGGGTTGGTAGGGGTGGGGGCGGTTCCCCAAATTTCTGGAAGTCCATATTTTCTGTGAATATCCTTTTTTATTGAACTGTACTTACAAAGTAATGAATAATAATTTTTTTTTAAGTCAAAGTATATAACACAGCAACAAATACACTAATATGTTAACATAATAAATGAATCCATCAATAAAACTGAATAAATATTCTTGTATTTCAGCTCAAGCTTTCAACATTATAAGTAAAATTCTCTTAACTTAAGTCAGTACTGTGAATAACATCTAATGGGGTAGAAGGGCATAGACCGCATACCCAATTTTTCTTCTTAATATACTAAATAACTTTTCAAGTATTTCATATTGTATATACCTATTTATGCAATGACATTTATAGAAGAAAATGTCCAGTTTTGGGAAAAACGACCTCGGCCCCCATGAAAAAAAAAAAAAAAAACTCTAGGTATGGGCCTGAAAGTCTACAGTAGTACGTTTGTCCTTTCTAATATATATATATTATATATTATATTATATATAAGATATATATATATGTATAGTATATATATATATATATATATATATATATATATATATATATATATATATATATATATATATTTATATATAAGCATCGAGCTACAAATGTCCTGTAATATCTAATTCACTCTACCTCGGAATTAATTTATTTTCATATATGCTTAACCGAAGGGGAATTTTATTAGGCGATAATAGAATTGTCGGCGCCCAGGCACGAACCTAGGACACCATACAAATCCAGGAACGTCAGTGAAGCTTTTACCCCACTCCACCACCGGTGTGGAGTGGTTAAAAGCCTTCTCTGGACATTTCTTGGGATTTGTATGGTGTCCTATGTTTCGCGCCCTCCGGGGTGGCGGGGAGTGGGTAAAAGCTTCTCTGGACGTTCCTTGGATTTGTCATGGTTGTCCTGAGGTTTCGGCGCCTCCGGTGGGGTGAGTGGGTTAAAAGCCTTCTCTGACGTTCCTATATTTGTATGGGTGTCCTAGGTTCGCGCCTGGGCGCCGCACGAAATTCTAGTTATCGCTTAATAAAATTCGCCTTCGGTTAAGCATATATGAAAATATATTAATTCCGAGGTAGAGTGAATTAGATATTAAAGGACATTTGTAGCTCGATGTATGTATATGAATCACGGTAATGTGATATGACTTATATATATATTGTTACGAAGTGCCAAGTATCTGGTTACCATTCATCAATTATTACCTCACCAAAAAACCAGACACCTGAACCCTCATAACATGTACTAAACGACTGAATACTCTAAAGATAACAGTGATCCCTTAACAACTTACCATTATTGCAGAAAATCAGACTAAGTACATCAAAACAGGTGTGAGGTAATCTTGTAAGTAATTAAATTAATCAAAGGGCATCACTCCATCAACAACTTTAAAAGTCTAAGTATTTCCCTGATTTCAGAAGGCTAAGCACTTCCCTGGTTCTAAGTCACTTCAAGTAAATTGCAGGAAAGCAAATCAATTACCACTCTATGTTTCTACCTAACATAAATATAATCAAATGCAAATATACTGGTATAAAAATAAAAACACTTATAAAAATTTTAAATACAAAAATTTATTATTCAATTCAAAATTTATAAGTGAAATTCACAATATCAGGGAAAATTACTGTTGCTTGAAAACAAAGTAAAGTTTAATTAATTCTTGAATCAAATTAAGTAAAATTAAATCAAAATTAATTTATCACAAAATTCAAGAAAATTAATTCAATCAAAATTCAAAAGTGCTAAGCAATAATTGACAATTTGAAATTAATTCACAAGTACTGAACAACAATAAAACTTGAAAAGAATTCTAAGTAAATGCGAATTAATTCACAAGTGTTAAATTTAATTAAATGTGCAATGATCAAGCAATGAAAACAACTAAGTCAATTAAATTGTGAATGCAAATGAAAATATAAAATAAAAAGACACACTTCAATAAGAAAATGAAATAGTGCACAAACAATGGAACAAACACAAAACACAAAAAATATGCAATGTGTAAAAGTGTAAATCTTTTTCACTCAAAACATTGTAACCAGTTTTTACCAAACCTTCACAACTGTTATTAGTTATTAGTTAACCAAACCATCATAACCATTAAATATTAGTTATCAGTTAACCACTTTTCCCATTAACTTTTAGTTATTAGTTAATCACTGTTCCTAATAATTATTAGTTATTAGTTAATCACTGTTCCTAACAATTATAAGTTATTAGTTAATCACTGTTCCTTACCATTGCAACTAATAAAAATATAACACACTTTACGTTTTGGTATACCAATTTCTTTCTTTCTTTGCTGCAGGCTTGATTCACACTTTCACAAAAACCATGCGCCATTACGAAACAATGTTTGTTCAGATTCCACAAAAAAAAAAAAAACTAAATAACACTAAACAAACTCTAAGAAATATCAACTATGAAATTCTAAGTTATGAGTGACCAGTTTACGTTACGTTAATATAATCTCAAGGATGTCGCGGGAGAGAGAGAGAGAGAGAGAGAGAGAGACGAGAGGAGGAGAGAGTAGGGAGAGAGTAGGAGCGAGAGAGCGAGAGCGAGATGTTAATGCCTCGAGGTTCTAAGATATAATGAAATCTCTTCCTTGCGGAAACTGGACTGGAGATATGACACAAAACGTATTTGGCATGAATGCTTCCAGAAAGTTCGAAATCTGACGCAATCTTCATAAAGAAATGTGCAATCCCCACGTGGCTTTGATCAAAGACATACACGTATGAGTCGAGTCTGTTAAAAAAAAGACATGTATTCGTCTCGATCGACTGAAGCAGAAAGGTCTTATCTCATACGATAACAGATTCTCCAAAGCACAAATGAAGATTTGAGCTCGCTATCAAACGCGTTGACAGATTTAGGAAAGCAAACAGATCTCGCAGACCCTCTAATCTTACAGTGTTGACATAAAAGAGGAAACAATCATAGTTTCGAACGGACAAAGAAAATCTCTCTCATTCTACTTCTACATTATATATATACATTCTTTTACAATATGTAATGCGAAATCTGAACACACATTTAAAACATCCTATTCTAAGCTATCTAGGAATCTGAAAAAATGTTACACAATGTACATGACATTTCAAAGAGGGGAAATATGCATTTTGAAAGTAGAAATATATATATATATATATATATATATATATATATATATATATATATATATATATATGTTTGTGTGTGTGTTGGAGAAGAGAGAGAAGAATTTGGAGTTAGTTGCCAAGGAGATGTGGTTTTATGGAAATGACAAACCATAGTGGGGATATTGATGGTCAGACCGATTTGGTAGCATAGCATTCTCTCTCTCACACACACACAAACACACACCTAAAACTCTCTTAGCCTGAAGGCTGCCAATACGAGGCACGGTCATAGTTGTACCACCAAGTTCCAATACCTTAAGCCCATCACTAACGTTCAGTTACGCCTGTTCAGTTATAAATGCGCAGTCCAGCTGTGCTGGCAAATCTTCGCCACTAAGGTCGGCCACACACGTGCAGTTTTAACTGACAGTTACAACTGTTCAGTTATAACTGTCAGTTGAAACTGCGCATGTGTGGGGTATCTCAGTTCATCAGTTCGACCGACGCAACTGAATAGTTAAATTGAGACAAATAGAATTTCAATATTTTTAACTGAGAGGATTAACTGAACTGCGCGTGTCCTCAGTTTAAAATGTGCGTTTAGCGTGGAGTGCAGTTGGTTAAGGTGAAGGTGTCACGTAAACCAAACCAAGTGATTGTTGGTTTCATTACATTGTATCGATGTGAACCTTTTGCCTGTGGCAAGTTAAAAGTCAAGAATATCATGACCGCGCAAAGAAAGATGCTGCCTATGGCAAATTAGCAAAGTTTGAGATCTGCTTATCGCAAGGAGAAAAAGAAGGTTGAGGCATCACAGAAGTCTGAAGCATCTACAGACAGCATCTACAAGCCGGTAGTTTGGTATTACGACCTGCGTGAATTCGCGCAAGATCAAGATAACCCGAGGACGTCGCGTTCAAATCTGGACAGTGAAACCGAGGAGGTAAGAGAAACACGATATCATTAATGGTAAATGTTTGCAAAAGCTCCGTATCACAGCAATGAAAGTTATGTAACCAGCTTCCTCTACATGGTTATATAGCTTTCATTGCTGTAAGTGATGCGGAGCTTTTGTAAACATTTACCTCATTAATATAGAGTATTTATTATTATAATAAAGAATTATTCTAATAAGAAGGAAAACCACTGTAAACAAATACTTATTTTACATATTTATTTGTGAACAAATTACAGAAACAAATCGGCCACTAATAGAATAATCTATTATTTGTTTTTAAAATGTGATTTATTTGCCATGGCACTTTGCCATCATTCATGAAGTAGTTCATAAATTTTTCTCTAACTTCTTTTGCGTCATTACAAATATTTCCACGACGATGATTTAGTGGAATCATATTCGATGGTGAACTATCGCAACCAGCAGAAATAACAGATCCATCATGAGTATTTTCTTGATATATAAAGCTTGCAGGGGCGTATGTACTAGATTGTTCTTGAATCAAAAAGTTATGCAATGCACAAGTAACCATTACTACTTTCTCAACATTCTCCGGTTCTAAATTAATTGGGGAATGAAAAATACTGAACCGTGAGGTAAGTACCCCAAAAACGTCTTCTACAATGTACCTTGCTCGAGATAATCGATAGTTAAAAACCTCAATTTTGGCTGAATCTAATAATCTTGCCTGAAGGGCTTCAAAAAATCAGTTGTGAGAGGAAACGTATCGTCAGCAACGAAGACACAAGGAACATCTTTGAATTTGTCACTAACATCGTCAGGCTGAGGAATGTGTAAATTCTCGTTCACCAGCTTTTCAAAGAAAGATGTATTCTGAAGAACACAACCGGCGGAAATCCGTCCATTAGTTCCAAAATCAACCGGTAGGAACTGGTATTTGTATCAACTTTAGCTAGAAGAACCATACTGTGTTTACCTTTGTAATTATACTAATACGATCCAGAGTTATGGAGGGGAATTATTTCAATGTGTTTGCCATCCATGGCACCGACACAGTGTGGAAAATGCCACCTTTCCTTGAACAAGGTTGCAATCTCCTTCCATTTTTCCTCAGAGTTGGGAAACTGAAACACAAAGCAATACATTTTAAAAAATGTATATATTTTAAAATTTTACTATATCTTATAAAGTTTGTAAAACGTATAATTTCTTAATTTTTTATTATGTTAATATATTGTGTCCATTTTTCAGGAATCCGTTGGCAATCCACTCCAAGTTGAAGAAGTTTTATATCCTGGTGTTGAAGACTGCATCTATAATTGCGGATTTACAAGAAGTGACAGAAACACAACCAAAACAACCAATAACCTCGAGGCCTGATTCTAATTAAAGGAAAACGATAAATGATGACCTGACATCCGAAGTGCTGACTACAATGCGTGACCACTTCAAAAGACCTAAGGAACAACCTGCCCGTTATGATCTGCTAGGAAACACTATTGCTCTGAGGTTAAAAGCTCAGGACAAAGGTGTGGCCATCATTGCAGGGGAAAAAATATATGACATAATATTTGAGGCTGAAATGGGTTCTCTAAGCACATCGTCAATGTATCATTATAGTTCATCAACAAGCCAGAGTCCTATTAGTATCCCATGTCCCGCACCGTCACCGTCTCCAACATACGAGCAAGGTTCATTTACACAAATTCATAAGGACAGAATCGGACACTTATTGTTTCTCAGGAGAGCACAGCATCCTCATATTTTGCTCAGTTTGATCCTAACAATAATATATAAACGAGTTAGGTGGCGAAATGTCAAATTATCTGAGATCAACTGTTACATTAAGTGTATTGCTTTAATATTGCATGTAAACCCGTTCTAAAAATAAATGCAATTTGTTAATAAAATATGATTATGTTCTCATTTTTTCTAGTAATTTAATTTATAAAATACCTACCTGCATATACTTCCCCAAAACTTTGTACTACGTGTCACATGTTTCTGGAATAATTTTTCGAAGAGATTGAGGTGATATTCTTGTGGAAAATTTGAGACACTCATACGACCGTCCTGTATGCTAGAAACCTTAAGGTAGCAGTTAATCATTCATGTGGAGATATTGCTCTTCTCATTACTGTATCACTCTTTTTAATGAAAGGAGAAACCAGCGAAAGTAACTTTTGGTACACTGTTTCAGTCATGTGCAAATAACTAAGAAATTCTAATGGTTCTTCACTTAATTCTTTTAATAGTCTAATGTCCGAAGATTGATTTCGCCTTAGTAACCACCACTTTTTGCACCACTGTTTACTTTTTTTTTTTTTTTTTTTTTTTTTGTAGCATTACAAAGAGTACACCGAGAGCGGCAAGATGGTGCATAGTCATGAATAGACGCATATACTAGGCCTATTCTTGTTTTACAGTATTTTGTCTTAATAAATACTTTTCATTGAAAAACTGTCATGCATATATGGTTTATAACAACGAATTCACATACATACGTTTAATTTGTTCGATAACCTTTGGATTTTACTTGCCAAAGCAAAGTTTCATTCATATAGATATCAGTGAAATCTACAAGACATTCAAGAATGATGCTGTCACTTTCAGCCTTCATTATACACTATTATTTTTCCCGTGGAAAATATGGCAAAATTATAAATATATAGTATTCTGACTTTCGTATCAATTATTAAAAACAAGTAAAGCCAATATATTATCAATTTAGGTATAGACACTTTTCAGTTCAGTAAAACCCAGCTTAATGTTCTTGATTAGTAGAAGATATCTGTCCGCGAACGGACAGCGAAGTTGCGAACTGAGCCGAAAAAGTTCCTTTCACCACATTAACGTTGCAGCGCATGCGCAGCCGTTTGGCCTGATTGTCATGGATTGTAATGAGCTATTTACGTAGGCTGCCTGCGCAGGCCACAAAAACTGTGCAGGTTGTCTACACTAACGTTCAGTTATAACTGCACAGTCCAACTGTACAGTTATAACTGCGCAAGCATAACTGAACGATAGCGGCGGGTAGAACATAGGGTATTTATACTGATTCTTTGAGAACAAATTCCCTATGTTCTACTTTTGTATTCATCCATTGTTGAAAATGAATCCGTGTAAGCTCTGAAACGACTGCTTTGAAAAAAATATTATATAATTCTAAATGACTGGGCCTTTGCTTTTCTAGCTGCACACTCAATATAAAAAGTCTTTCCACCAAAATGAAAGAGTAGGAGGGAATATCAGTAATTAAAATCTAGCGAGAGAGCTTCCATGGAGTAGCTACTATGGTGTAGCTACTATAATATATTATTATTATTATTGTTATTCAACATCGTCATGAATTTCTACTAATGCCACCATGATTTTTATCACTGATAAAACTGGATATATAGCAAGAGCTAAGAAATAAACAACGAATTGCGATTTCAGTTTTGTTTCCACATTTGTAAGAAAATATATACCATACCCAAGTGCAATAAAACAATATATTAGCGCCGTGAAAAAGCTATTAGAAATAAAGAACAAACCAACATCCCATTGTAAAAATCCTTGACAAAGTAGCAACATCCGTGAATACATAGTTCATGAATAGATATCCATATATTCCACACAGGACTAAATATAGAAAGATTGCTGCCTTTTCGAAATGTACATCGGAAATTCCTCTGTTCAAGAATATAGTCATAGGTATTCTGTGCAAATATATTTAGATACGACTGAAGTAAAGTGATTTCATTTCAAATCTAGCAGTTTATCGCGAGTGAATAGTGTAAATTGTCCCTGGTAAGCATGCTCTTCAGTCTAGTCTCATCCTTAAACCTAATTTTCCTAGCTGAAAGGTAAATAACTGTGCTCCCTGAATTTCACCCTGGATGCACAAACATTTTTATTTGGTAAAACTGACCTATTTCTTTATCATTACCCGATTCTCCGTTGTTTTCAACGTAGTTAAGAACGTTATGGAATAAGATAAGATGCATAATCATGCATTACCTAGAATTCCCGTTTTCTATTATTCTGAGCAGAAAGTCATGTAATACCTAACGGTCCATGGCTGCCGAAGTGTGGAAATGACGTCACTAATACGGCTTATCTTATCCACATTGTAATTAGGTGTGGAGTGTGGAATCCACACGTAAAAATTTCCATTCTTTTTACTTACAAAGCGCATGCTTGTTAAAGTCTAATAATAAGTTATGAAAAATGTTTACTATTCTATTTTATAAGTCTCACACACAAATATCTTTAAAAATAAACAATTAGTTTTATCATTTTTAATTTGTAGGTGCGTTTGGATGTTTATCAGATGCATGACCTGACCGTTGATTCATGTGCAAACCAAGACCTAGAATATAAGCTAGATCTTGACCGTACGAACTGGCTGGCTCCAGCTCCAACCAGCCTCAGTTACCTATTCAAAATTATTTTTAATCTTGTCCTCAACAAAATCTACATTTATTCTTTTTCATGATACTAGCGAGTATTCATATTTTGCTAGTGTTGATGTTATACTTTCTTGAAAAATTTGTGAATTATATACATACATTCATACTGCTATTTGGTACCAAATTATTTTTCAGCGAAGCACTTTACAGCTTTGCAATACGGATTGCAATTTTTGCATGAGAAAATTATTACTGTGCCTGTTTGATTATTCTACAACCATAAACTTTTGAAAGGAACTGGCTTTAATGATATCATAACTTTAATTCGTATAACGTAAGATCTTAGCAGAAATCATAGGCCTAGTTTACCAGTATAGATAATAGCGCTCATGATTTCGTTGTCTGTTGATATTGCCCTAAATGAATGACTATGTGTATAACAACGGTAAAAGTAAGAAATTATATAATGCAGTGGCGATGAAATCTTCATGTAAAATAAATGGTTCAGTACATTAGCCTAGTTCCAGGATACGTTGCCAGTTTACTTTTCTCTAAAGAATAAGACTGGTGCTTACTGTTACATTTCCAGCTTCAAAATATTCTTTATGAAAGTGAATGTAATTATGCAATTGCAGTGATACAATACAGTGATCATTATTTTCTTGAGTTCACGTGCGAGCATATAACCAATAGTGCTAGTTAGCCCAAGATATAAGTCTAGTCATTATATTTATATCAATACTGTCAGATTGACCATCACGATAAATTCCTCGAAATATTTCATTACGACGATGTGATGCTTTATTATATATATATATATATATATATAATATATATATATATATATATATATATATATATATATATATATATTGCATTCTAGTACAGTATATTTATTTAACTTATTGTAATAACTATAAACTTGCCGTAAAAGACCTATGTTACTTTTTCCATCGTCAAATTAAATAAGTTTCATTCCAGTTTTTCATCATCAAATTAAAGAAGTATCGACTTTTGTTGAGAAGTTTTGTTTCTTTTAGCCTCTCGTCAAAAACACTAGAATAAAAGTCTAACTAGATGTTTAAACAATATGAACTAAAAACGGAAAGGGGCAGTGTCTATCCTAATTTATCAGTTAAAAAAAATAAAATCTTGGTAGTAGATCACGATAAACAACTTATAACATTCCTCCAAGTTCCAACCACTACATCGATAAAGTCGAATATATTGCATAACTGGCAACTGTGTGATACCGAACGTGGATTTCCTTAGTGTGGAAATCTGGCAGCCCTGGTCTAACCGACCAGGACTGACCAGCGAGTAATAAGTGTAAGTGTTGCTGTGACAACTTTACGGGCTGCTCTGTGAGCAAGAGCCCGTGCTGACACAAGGTCAGCTAAATCAAAAAATCAAAACAAACATGTGACAAGTGTTGATGATTTCAGGGTTCGTTACGTGACTGCCATATTGCTGTCGGCTATTTATAGTTACTGAGACTCTTAAAAGAACAATGCAGGTTGGTGAGATCAGCAGCTACCGTTTATCCAAGGATTCAGAACCACGGAGGAAGTGAGTGAACGTGTGCAAAACTGATTTAAACCGCCATAACGTAATGTTATGTTCGGTTCATTTACAACCCAATGAATTAACTAAAAACCTCAGTCTTACATGACTTACTTAATTGCTGCCCACAAACTGCAAGGAAGAAGAAAGACGACTTACAGAGTCAGTATCTACGAGTGTAGAATTGTCCTACTGTTTGATTAAGGTATTTACTATAGCATTAGGTATGCTCCCTCAGTTTGGTTTATATTTTACATTAATTTTTGGATAACTGGATCAACTATACGCTCGTATGGATACTTTTATCAATTAAAGAGACCGAATAAAATATACTTTCGATTCCAAATTGAAGAAGACCATGTCTGGCTGGTTGCAATTGGAAGTAGGCCGTATGTTGGTTATGATAAAGGGCAAGGGGAAAATGGTAATGTGTCAATTATTTTCATCCGCATGAACTAGGCTTATTTCTTTGTGGTTAAAGAAGGAGAGTGATATTCAACCTGAGAGAGAGAGAGAGAGAGAGAGAGAGAGAGAGAGAGAGAGAGAGAGAGAGAGAGAAAAGCAGACGAATGGAGAGAGACCAAGAAATGACGGTGATCCCATTCTCTCCAATCGTCGTTTTATAGGACTAGGCCTGAATTTTGTCTAAACTTCATTACTAATTCAGTATTTTCATATGACCATAACTTTATTAATTTAGGAAATTAACTATGTTCATATGACTATCGTTACATTTATAACCCCTACCAGTTTATAAGGGTAATTCTTCAGAAGCAATCCGCACTGGATATTAAAATAAATAATCACCTACATGGAAAGAGCATGTGAAAAGCAATATAAAAAAGTATAGTCATTATATGAGAGATTGAACGGGGTGGAATTAAATGAGCTTGATAATTTTTTACCTCGAATTTTTCCTAAGTCGGGAGAGGTGTTTCCTCTACGGTAATGTTTACTTTTAATGAGCCCTCTAACTTACTTTCTTACGGAAACAAAAGCAGTTCCAGTTACTCACTATTGGCTGAGAGGTGTGACATCGTTATGACGTCATGGGTTTCATAACCAATTACGAACGACTTTAGTCGAAAACTAAGTTTCACTAGCATTTCAGCGGAGTAATAAAGTTAGCTTGTCCAGTGTCCACTGGTATCCTTGTTTGACTGAATACTCGAAAAATGAAGCAAAAAACCGGCATATTGACTTCCTGTAGCTATGGCAGAGGTAGTGGCTGGCCCTTCTGGGCATTAATTTTGACAGAGACCTTCGATTTCCTACAGATTGTTTGCAGTGCAATGTGGGTTACTGTGAATTTTATCATTATTTGTCTAGTGGTGGTGGTAAAGAAGTTGTGATTGAATATGCTCAGAGACATAATTTAATTCTTCAGCCAAAAAAAACTGCGAGTGTTGTGCAGCTATTTGTCGGATCGACTACAACAGGCAAAACGCCTTTGGGTGATATCGCACTGTAGTGACGAAAGGACGTCGGCGTAAGCGATGCGACACCCAAATCTATCTGCCCCACGGTAAGTAGCCTTACTGTAAACCCTGTGGGTAGCGCGCGCAGCGCAATATTACCTCTTGCCGTACATGCCGTGCTTGCCAAGAATCTTTAAATTTGCGGATAAGGCGCGAAGCGCCGTTCCGCTACGGCCTTACTGACAGCACACATAAATCGATGGTCGCCGATATGTAGTCGCTCATTACTTTGTTTGTTGTTGTTTTGGTATCGCCGCCATATTGGCTTTGGTGTTCTTCCGCCGATTTCGGTCGGCGGTCGAGTGGGCCCGCGAATCAGTAGGTGCTCCCAATTATTATTATTGCTGCAAAGCACTCCTTTCTGGTTGTTTTGCGTAAGAAAATAAGTTAGAGGGCTCATTAAAAGTAAACATTACCGTAGAGGAAACACCTCTCCCGACTTAGGAAAAATTCGAGGTAAAAACTTATCAAGCTCATTTAATTCCACCCCGTTCAATCTCTCATATAATGACTATGCTTTTTATATTGCTTTTCACATGCTCTTTCCATGTAGGTGATTTTATTTATTTTAATATCCAGTGCGGACTGCTTCTGAAGAATTACCTTTATAAGTAGTGATTATAAAAAAGTGCATCTGATATTATAGTTAGGTTTATCTTTTCCTTATTACTAGCCTTCAAAATTGTTAACGGATTGGTTAGATCTAGGTAATAACTCGCCGTCGGGCATTTCTTTGGAAATTACAGTTTCTTATAGTATTTGGGTTGCTTATTAAGACTTTACTGTTACTTGGGGGCAGGGGGTTAGATTGTTAAAAAGTTAAGTTAAATATATCTTAGTTTTACCAGACCACTGAGCTGATTAACAGCTCTCCTAGGGCTGGCCCGAAGGATTAGATATTTTTACGTGGCTAGGAAACAATTGGTTACCTAGCAACGGAACCTACAGCCTATTGTGGGATCCGAATCACATTACATCGAGAAATGAATTTCTATCACCAGAAATAAATTCCTCTGGTTCCGCGTTGGCCGAGCCGAGAATCGCACTTCGGACCACCGGATTGGTAGCCGAGCGCGAAGTCCACTCGGCCAACGGGGAACTGGGTTAGATTGTAATTAACCCCCGGGGGCCAGTACTAAACGCGGCGAAATACATTGAACGCCCCAATACCTAGTGGCTATCGTTTACTCGAGACCGTTCATTGCAGTTCGTGCGGAGTTATTGCCTAGAATTACCAAATGCATTCGTGTACGTAGGCCTATGCTGATTTTTCCTCGCGCCAGGTTTGCCTAACCTTTTATGTATAAACGTCAACATATAATGGAGCACGACGATGATTATACGGTTTTCGAGGTTTGATGTCATTAAGCTGCTTATGTGAGAATAAGCAGATACGTTTTTCTACTGTCTTGAGCAATTTTTAGAGGAAGCAAAAACCATAGATACTACTTAGGGGAGAGATTGGACAGCCTATGATTATGATGGCCAAACCAGTTTGTGACGTTCACTGCCTGGCGTCACCGGTATGTGCTGATTATTATGTATAAATAAACAAAATAAACAAGGACGCAACTCATGCAATCTAATGGGAAACCCAGTACTGTTTCAAGCGTGTTTTCTCTGCTGCCCGTCAGGACTGTCAAATGATTTATGCGCCAGTTACTAAATACAATATGTACTGTATGCAGAAATAAAATATTTAAAATTTCTGGTACATTCCCTCTACAGTTTAGCCATAAAGTTTTGCAGATATGACAACTTTACAAGCTACAACATTATGGGCATGCTATATAGACAGTCAATTTTCTCAGCAGTCATTAAAAACTGGTAAATGATCTTTGCATCAATTACCAAGGACATTGTGTACTATACGTAGAAATGAAAATATATATTCTGTCTGCTGTAGTTTTAAACACTTGAGCAATAAATTTGACCAATTTGCTGATGTTATGTGCCTTGCTTAACAACATAAATTTACAGTTTTACACTCTAGAGCCAGAACTAATTATTGCCAGTCTTTATTCATGGTTCAAACTGACAGGCAGTATCATTTGACAACAGTATTGCTAAAATAATTGTCATCTGCAACACTGTCATCCTATATAAGTTTCATCCATGGCATAATCCAGTACTAATAATAATAGCCTAGGGTTAATAGCCTGATACGTAACAGCCAATATTAAATAGTCTGTACTGTCATTTTACATATTGGATTTTAAAATTTACTGTATCTGATACTATTAATAGGGACACAACATTACAGGCCTGTATAAATCTTGCAATTGCCAGCACTGATGTATATGCCAGCTTGCCCCTGCTGGTTACTTCTAATTAAGCTAATCTGCTTTGGTAGCCACATTGTTGCCAGATAATATATTCTGGACTTCTAAGTCTGTTGCAGAAACTTGAGCTCATGCAGACCAAGAGATTTGAAAATGCTAATTGGCAGAAAATGCATGCTGAAATATGTGGAATCCTTAGTTTTGCTCTTTATCCCTTCTGCAGTTTCTAATCCAAGTAAGGTAGTGGTCAAGCTCTTTGTTCTTGTCAGGAAATCTTAAACACGAAATTAATTGACAAAAATCAGTCCTTAATGTCATAAGTCACATATTAACAACAGGCTTCCTACACTGACTGCAGACATATTTAAGACATATTTGAACTTATGAGGCTACCTACAGATCCCATAAGAGAAACTATTTAATTACAGTATAAATGTAATTACAGTCTGCATTAATTCATATTTATACAGTTGTGATTCAGGGCAGAGTACACTGTATGTACTTTACAGAACCAGATCAAAGCATTTGCACCTTTACATAGAAGCTATTTGTACAGCTTCAAGTGCAGTTAGTACTATGAGGTACATATATAAAGCTGTTAACATGCATCAGTCTTACTGACCTATAATTCAACATACTTATTTACATTGTATACAGTCTTAAGTTAGGCTAGCCTGTAGGAAATAACTTGGACTTTCATAACTAGCCAAGATTTGAGCTGTATTTTATAGTTAGGGTACCTTTGCTAAGCTAAGGTTAGGCTATGATAGGCTACCCCTGGATATTTGATGATCAACCCTGGTAGACTAGCTCGTTGGTAAAGATTACTTTTAAAGCTATAAAATATAAATTTGAAGTAGCCTTTTGGGTAAAAATGATAATGATAAAATGGAAGAATAGCCTACTACCTTAAGGCATTCTGGGAGATCAAATTCAGCTGATTCCTCTGCATACAAGGAGGTTTGAGAACTTGTTGATAACGTGGTGAATGACAGTATAACACTTCATTAACACTTGAAACACAGCAGGCTTAGGGCTAGGCCTCATGATATTATGTACACTGTACTACAAGTAGTTGGGAAAATTGTCAGACATAACGATGGTTATGTGGATTGTTAGTAACCCTACATGCTAATTTATTAGGTTATATCAATTTAATGTTAAATTTGTCTTAGTAAAGCCTATTACAACATTCATTATTTTATTAGCTCAAAAAAGCAGCCTTATAGTTGACTGCAATGTGAGTGTGATCTAACACGTTTACTTGAGGTTGTTTCAAAACATTTATAAAGATTCTCATAAATGAAAAAATGTCACTATCTTGTGAAATGAGCTTCCCTGTTCTTTTGTGATCTTGTTTCTGTATGGACTCAGTTGATGACCCAGCACATGTGGGCGACCCGCCACATAGGGGCAATTGGGGCCACTGAAATCCTGTGACCACGGAGGAAGGTTAGCCTGCAGTTTATTTTCAAATGAACAGTAACTAATTTTTAAAAATGATCACTTGTTCCGACACGGCATACAAACCTTCGGTCCTTTTACAATAGGAAGGTACTAGCGGCAGCTGGATAGGTCGTAAGCTTTCGAACAAGGGGTTCGGTAGTTAACTGCTTGTCCGACAGGCGCGCGCGCGCGACTGGTAGGTAAACAAATCACTTTTGCTTTCGGCCTGCTGGCGTGTGGACGTGTATCATCGCTCTCTGCCCGCTTCATCGTCGTTTGCTTTCGCATGATTGTGTTTTTCTTTTTCTATTTATCTAGTGAAACTGAATTGTAAGTACAATCATTTCATTGAATTCAATTGTGAATTAAAGGATCTTGGTTTCACCACGCCCTCCGATTACCCGAGTGCCGGGACTGAAGGGCGTAAGTGCGGGAATTCATTTTCCCAGAAATGATCCTCGTATTGTGTATGCTCGGTGCCGAGGGCAGGAGCGCTCGCTCCGAGCGTAGATTGGGTTGGAAATGTGTAGATGAAAATCGTAAGTAAGTGCTCTTTTCATTTATATTTTTTTTTTGACCTGTATGCCCGTTGCCGAACGAATGCGCTCGGCACGGAAACTTATTCAGTATGGAAGTGGAATCGCAAGTACAGTATTCTTTTTCATTTTCATATATTATTTTGATTGTAGCAATACTCATTTTGGATCAGTGTCCGAGCTTACCCGGAAATTGATCCTTCCCCCTTTTTATTTTGAATGAAGTGAAATCGCAAGTGCAGTTCTTTTTCATTTTCATTTTTTATTGAGATTGCATTGTTTACTGGGATCAATGTTTCCGCTATTCCGGGAATTGATCCTTCCCCTTTTTATTTGTATGAAGTGAAAATCGCAAGCGCAGTAGTCTTTTCATTTTCATATATTTTTTTTTGATTGCATCAATTCATTATGGATCAAGGTTTCCAGAAAACCTTGATCCATAAAGGTAAGGAATGGATCCTTTCACCCTTGCGCTCGGTACCGAGGGCGCAAATTCGCTCGATCGAGCCCTTATTCATTGTGAAGTGAATCGTAATGCAAGATGCATTTTCATTTTATTCCTTATTATTGATTGCATCAATATTTATTTGGTTCAAGTTCCGCTCAGTCAGGGAATTGATCCTTATGCCCTTGCATTCGGCCGATGGCACGATTGCTCTCGGGCTCTTATATTGTTGTTGGGTACATGGGGTACTGTGCGGGGGTGGGGAACGAGAACCCCCCCCCCCTCCCCCCCCCCCGCTCAGCTCCCACAGATGGCCCTTCCCCTTGTGGGGTGGGGGGGGGGGGAGGTTATCGGCGTTCTTCTCCTCGCCCGATCCGTCGAGCGCGGGGGAGGGCGCTCGGTGCCCGATGTACAATTGTATTAGGGTCTTCCACTCGTTCGGAGAGGGCTCACCCCCCCGCGCGAGGGGACTTCCCCCCCACACTAATCGCTACTACTGTTATTTCCGCAGGTGCTACTGCCACGAGGGTGGACCTTGGTGAGGTATGGGCGTCCTTCCATTTGCAGGGGCGTCTAGTGTCCGGGGCTGCGGTTCTATGTCTGGGCCTACTGCGGTCACCCATGGAGTGGTGACCACGCAACCAGGTGACGACGTCCCTCCTCACCTGGTACTCGCCTCACGTGGTACAGTCTTGTCCGCCTACAGCCGCTGTGAAGTGCCGTTCGCCATACCGAGAGGGGGGGTGCGCCGCCACCGCTCGTGGTTGCCGCGCTGCAGCGACCACACTTCCGCTGCCCTAGAGCTCGCCCCTGGACCTGCCGCCGGTACCAGGATGTTGCTGGCTGCTGCTCCACTTCCTGTGTTTTCCGGTGCTGCTGCCGTACCTGCCGATTCTGGGGGCTGACGTCCATGCAGTTGCTACGCTGGCTGTCCCCTGCCGTTGCTGCGCTGGCTGTCCCTGCGTTGCTGCGTTGGCTGTCCCTACCGATGCTGTGCTGGCTGTGCCTGCTGTTCCTGAGATGCCCATACCTGCTGATGTCGTCCCTGTTCGTGGTGGTACTACCCCAGACTTTGGTCTGTCTGTACAGGTGCGTCCGGGCCCTGTGGCTTCGGCTACAGCAGCCCCGGCTCCGCCCTGGATAGCAGATCTTACGTCTGTCCTGAGGAAGCTGACGAAGAAGAGGAGGAAGGTGTCGTCGTCGTCTTCATCTTCTTCATCGTCGTCGGCTGCCGCCTCTTCCCCTTCGACTTCTAAGGCTTCACAGCCGAGGAAGAAGAAGTTCCTCCTCCCTCCTAAGAAGTCTCCCTCGGGAGCTTCTCGGGACCCGTTGAGACGGGAGGGTTCCTTCCGCTGGTCCTCCTGCTCCTTCGGGAGCGGGGCCCGTCTCTTCTTCCGCAAGGAAGAAGACTACGGGGACCAGAGGGGTACCGGCTAACACCGGTACTCCCTCGCCTGGTGTCAGTGGTTCTGCCACTGCATCAGGGTCCGTCTCGACCTCTCGTTCGCGGGAGGTACCGAGTGTACGGTCGCCTACCAGCGACCGTGCAGCCAGGAACCAGACCTCTGAGTCCGCTCAGCGTCAGGTTCACGGCACGGGGCGGAAGACTGGTGACAGCCGCTCATGCGACTCTCACCAGACCAGCTCTCACTCTCGCGGCGAACAGCTGGCTACCCGGGGACGTGACGGTCCACGACCGACCACGGGCTGAGGCTGGGAAGAGGTCCTCCCGTTCGCCGGTGCCAGCCACGGCTGGAACCAGCGACGTGACGTGCCGTGAGGACAAGCACCGGTCTCACTGTGACAGTGGAGCCTGCAGGTCGCCTAACCGTCGCTCTCACAGAAAGCGACCGGGTACGGCAACCAGCACCAGCTCTTCTACACTCGAGATCGGGGCCGCTGTGCTCAGTCCAGCCGTTCCTCCACAGCGAGACGGTTCGACCAGGCCTGCAGCTCGATCGCCACCGCGGGTTGACGATCGCCTGCAGCCCTCCAAGCCTGCTGGTTCTGCCAGCGAGCAACGAGGGGAGCGTCAGGTCTGCCTCTCCCGTACCTTCAACCACCTCGGGTTACACCGGGAGGAGCGAGGTATTGAGGAGTGATCGTGAGGGGTGCGCCCCTCATGATCCCACCACAACGCCCTACGTGCCAGGCACGGTTCTTGGACCGGCCAGGGCGTATGCGCAAGTGGATGGGGAAGACCGAGAGGGCTGTCGCTGTTCCCCCTTCTTAGGAGGAAGGTTCTCGGAATATGCTCTTGTTCGAAGGGGGGCTTTAACGGTCCCACTCTGCAAGATGCTGTGACTTCCGAGATCCAGAGGAACTTTGCCGAGGTTACGGCGCTGAGTTCGTCAGCACAATGACCTCGGGGAAGGATCGCCGCTCCCACCAGCAGAGCCACGTCTCGGCTCGAGCGTGTTTTGGGCCCGAGAGGGAACCCAAATCGAGGTGGGTCGGCCGCGATCGGGAGCTTGCCGACTGTGTTGAACAGGTAGTCTCTCGTCTCCGGACAAGAAGGCTCTCTCAGTTCTGACGGTCGAACAAGCTACTTCACCTCCTCTACTGCGACAGAGGCGTTTATACGTGTCTTCGGACACCGTATTTAAATACCCCTTCGGTCCTCCTGAGGTTTCGACCCTCGACGAGGACTGGGAATGAGTGGGAGCGGTATCGGCTCTCTACTGTCAGGTGTCGATCAGCCCCACCCAGACGACGTTCACAGTGGCGGCAGACACTTACCTACAGTATGAGTTCGTAACCCTCCTTCGGGAAAAAGAAAAACGTTTTTCTCCTGACGATACGTTTTCCCAGGCTCTGAGAGGCCATCGCCGTAAGGCGATGGCTGCTCCTTTTCTTCTCCAACTGCTAGATCCGCTGGGAAGGCGAGCCAGTATCCAATTCCTCCCCCATTCCCTCTCTCCTTACGGCTACGAGGGAAAGGGGAGGGATCCTACAGAGATTTCTCTGTAAGATCCCACGTTAGGGCTGCGCTACCGGGGGGACCTTCGGGTCCTACCTGACGTAAGCCCCGGTCATTGAGGAGGGATCCTGCCCCTTTCTCGATTTCTACGGGAATCGAGGAGGACCACCAGCCGATATCGTCTGACGAATTCGGTGGGGGGTTTCGCAGAGTGCTTAGAATTCTACGGAATTTCTAGCGCACTCAGAGTGTTCGAGTTTTTTACGATCTCCAAACACTCAGGCGAGACCACGGTCCAAAGTGAGCGAGAATCCCCGATAATTGTTACACGATAATCGGGAACCTCGCTTATGCTCGAATTCCTGTAATTTCTAGCATTTGGAAGAAGACCGCTGCTGAAAGAAAGAGTATCTCACAGTAGGCGCTTAACCTGGAATAGAGAAGAACGGACGGGAACTTCCAGTTTGGCTTGAACTATCGTCTTCGGTATTCTGTTCACCATTGAAGCTTTCCTTTGGGAAAGACTTCTCCTTCACTCTCTTGAATAAGAGAACGAAGGCGGTCGATCTCCAATCCTTATTCTCATTCCTCGATTTTTTTTGAAAAGAATTTAGGATGGAGGTCGTGGTACAGAACCTACAAATACTACGTATATTACCCTCGTCGCGACATGATTCTTTAAACAGTTGAATTGTCCGTGGGTAGGCGCATACCGTAGTTAACTCTACGGTTTGTGACCGAGACGAATTGTATCTTAATTGAACTGCAACTCGGGGTGCCTGCAACCTCCCAGCAGTTATCAGTTTCGATTTTAGATACTTGGTATTGTCATGACAACACCAAATCAGCTTTTGTATTTACCGAAATCCGTTT
>NC_087200.1:142355533-142378033 GCF_015104395.2 Macrobrachium nipponense | reverse complement strand
TTGAATCTTGTTTTCATCAAGTTGAATAATGGAAATGTTCTAAATTTAAGTCTTGGTTTATTTTAAACTTGATGCCTTCATAATGAAAAAAAGTTGTAGATAAATATAAGCAAACAAATTATATATTCAGTTTTTACATGTTTTGAATAGTACAGATAATTTGTAGTTTCTATTAGGGTTAAATCTAGGTTTGTTTTGGTTGTGAACGTGTGATATCTGATAATCCTGGATTATCTTCTTAACTTTTACTCTTTTGACAAATAACCATCTGGTATTTTTGATCTGTTGTTTACCTGATAACTTTCTCTCCAAATGTATTTCATTCGTTCCTTGACAATGTCTAAGTAAAGATGGAAGGTGCTTGGATTTCTGACAATCATTTTTCCTGTGTTATTCGCTTATTTAATGAAGTCCGTGCATCTGCTGTGATATTTTATGCATATATATATATATATATATATAGTATATATATATATATATATATATATATATATACTCGTATATATATATAATAACAATATACATATATATATATAATATATATATATAAATATATATATATATATATATATATAATACAAGTATATTACTTATATATATATATATATATATATAAATATATATATATAAATATATATAAATATAATAATAAATATATATATATATATATAAATAATAATATATATATATACAGTGGTACCTCGACATACGAAAGATCCCAGCTTATGAAAAATTCAAGTTACGAAAGCAAATACGATGATTTTTTTGGCTCTGCATTCGAAAATAATTCAGGTTACGAATAATTGTTGCTGTAAAGTCCCGAGATTCACCCGGACCGCCGAGAACAATTTTAAAACTGAGTAGACTCGCCACCATCCTCCCACTCTCCCATTGGTTCCTGATGCTAGTCACCTCCATAAGATCCTGCTCTCCTATTGGTCAGCATCTCTCCCACGTGCTCTAATTAAAGGCGTTTCTTCGGACACACTGTAACAGCATCGTTATCGTAAGCATGCAGAATTCGTTCGTTCATATACGATTTCGTTTGTTAACATAAATTCGTGTTAGTGATTTTGTTGTACTACTTTATTGTGTTGTGTGAGAACTTCATACCGTGTTAGTGATTTTGTTGTACTACTTTATTGTGTTGTGTGAGAACTTCATTAGTATACTACATAACTTAATGACGTACAGTATAGTCATGGGTCCCAAGAAAGTTGCTGTAGTTCACGGAAAGAAGAGGATGCTTTCTATGGAGACAAAGATAGAGATCATTAAAAAGTATGAAGCTGGCATGCGGTTGAGTGTGATTGCTATGGAATACGGCCAAAATCCATCGACCATAGGCACCATTCTTAAGCAGAAGGAAGCCATCAAAGCAGCTACACCTTCCAAGGGCGTGACTATTTTGTCCAACAAGAGGAGCCACGTGCACAATGAGATGGGGAGGCTGCTTCATGTATGGATAAAAGACAAAGAAATCGCTAGTGATACGATAACCGAGACCGCAATCTGCTGCAAAGCCAGCATATTTTCGGCGATACTTAGAGACTTCTATGGGCGGTGGTTTAAAAAATTCCGAAAACGGACTGGCATCCATTCGGTGGTGTGGCATGGGGAGGCGGCCAGCTCGGACACAAAAGCGGCCAAAACCTTTATTAAGACATTCGATGAGATGACAATCAAAGAAGGCTACAGTTCTCAGCAAGTCTTCAACTGTGATGAGACTGGCCTTTTTTGGAAAAAAATGCCTCGTCGGACGTAAATCACGGAGGAAGAGAAAAAGCTACACGGGCATAAGCCTATGAAAACAGGCTATCACTTCAGTCTATCATTCAGAGACTCCTTGAGCCTTCAAGGCCCACAAAGCCTGGGTAACGAGACATTTGTTCACCGAGTGGGTAAATCTAGGTTTCGGCCCGCCCAGCAGTGAAGAAATTCTTAGAAGAGAAGCACCTCCCTCTGAAATGTCTGCTGTGTTGGACAATGCCCTGCTCACCCCTCCTGGCCTTGAGGAAGATATCCTAGTGGAGTATTCTTTCATCAAGGTTCTTTATCTTCCGCCTAACACCACCCCTCTCCTCCAGCCCATGGACCAGCAAGTGATATCGAATTTCAAGAAGCTGTATACGAAACATCTTTTCAAGAGATGTTTCGACATCACCGATACCACAAACCTCACCTTGCGTGAATTTTGGAAGGAGCATTTCGATATCATGATAAGCATTCGACTCATCGATCAAGCTTGGCAGGAGGTTTCGAGGCGAACCTTGAATATTTTGTGGAGGAAACTCTGGCCTGATGCTGTATCCACCCGAGACTTTGAGGGATTCAATGTGGGCAAAGCTAGTGCAGATTCAGAAACAGTTGACGATCCTGAAACTGTTTCGCAACCAGATCTTGACGAGATCATTGCACTCAGTAAGTCCATGGGGCCCCAGTCGTCGATGAGGACGCCATCAATGACCTTCTCAAGGAGCACCAAGAGGAGCTTACGACGGATTGACCTGAAGGAGTTGGAGGCCATGCAACATAAAGTCGTTCAAGAAGAGTTCTCTAGCAGCGGCGAGGAGGAGGAGGATGATCCTATGACAACGGCAGAAATTAAGGATGCTCTAGCTGCTTTTCATAAGCTGCAATCATTTGTAGAAAAGACCTCAAAACTTGAAAGGCTTACCCAGGTCGTATGCTTGCGCAGTTCTATGACGTTTGCCTGAGTCGTTTCAGGAACATTGTGAAAAGCAGGCAGAAGAAACTTTCCTTGGATAGTTATTTTTTAAAGAGGCCTTCAGTAGGAGTAAGCAAACAGGAAGATCCAAGTGATACTACGAAAAAACAGAAAATTGAAAGGTGAAGAATTGAAATTTTGTAAAAAAAAAAAAAAAAAAAAAAAAAAAAAAAAAAAACAAAAAAAAAAAAAAAAAAAGAAAAAAAAAAAAAATAAAAAAAAAAAAAAAAAAAAAAAAAAAAAAAACGTAAAGTATAAAATAGTAAAAAAAAAAATGTAAAAATAAAAAAAAGACAAAAAGAAAGAAAAAAGAATTGAATTTTAAGTGTTTTGTAAAGTTTAAGTGTTAAGGTTTTGTGCCATTTGTTACTGTGTTTCGTAAAGTTTACTGTTCATGTTTCCTGACATTTTTTTTATGTGTTTCGTAAAGTTAAGTGTATGTACAAGTTTTCTGCCATTTGTCCTCCTCCTCCTCTGTCGCCACTTTTCGGAGATCGCCTCACTCGAAAGGTAAGGTTCCACATACGTACGTATGTACGTACCATATTTCTTGTTATACCTGTACACTAATACACTTTTTTTACTTGTATGTAGTACATATTAGTAGTATTAAGTTAGGTATAGAATGGTTGTATTTCATTGTTTTTACTGGTCAATTTAGTTTTATTATAAAATTTACTGGGGTGTTTTTGTAGGGCTTGGAACGAATTAGGCAATTTACATGTAAAATGCGGTTCAAGATACGAAAAACTCAGGTTACGAAGGCCGCCTCTGAACAGATTAATTTCGTATCCTGAGGTATCACTGTATATATATATATATATATATATATATATATATATATATATATTATTGGTATGTATATATATATCTATATATATATATATATATATATGTGTATATATATATATATATATATATATATACTATATATATATATATATATATATATATATATATATTATATATATATATATATATATATATATATATATTTTAGTGTGTGTGTGAGAGTGTGTGTGTGTGCACGCACGTGTATGTGGTGTCTTTATTCATTGAAGAAATGCAGGTGCTGATACTGTTTTGGAATTACCTGCTAGTTCAAAGGGTCAAAAGTGTTGTCTGCTTGATTCGAAAAATTATCCATGTAATAATAAGATTTGCTACCCCTTTGAAAATGTGCTCAGGGCACCCATGCCAGCATGGGGTGCCAAAGGTGGCACTGCTGCTGCTGGTTTGTGCTTCCGCTGCCACTGCCATATTTGGGAATCAACATAGTAATGGCGCCTTACTTGCATGCAACAGACTGTCAAATGTCTCCCCTCTATATTTGTGGCTAAAACCATGGGACTAAACACCTTGAATTCATATTTGGCTAACTGTCATAGCCTTTCCTATCTCACATAGGGTAAGCACATTGGTAATTCATCACCTGTTAAAAAAATCTGTTTGCAATATTTCATTCATTATTACGTATATATGTACACATGGTTTCCAGATAATACCAACCGCTTTGTTTGTTTGTTTGTGTTAGAGTTAACCAGTCTTGTGCTAACACGGACAGCTCCTGGGTAATCTGCAGGGGCTATGCGAGCTCTCCCATGTTTTTCCAACAGAATTTTAAAGAGCTACTGTTGCATTCCCCCCTCCCCTCACCCCATTATACATAGGCCTAACCCACTTTATTCTAATGACATTATTCTACTTAGCCTACTTTTATAACAAAGGCAAAGAAGTTTATAATTAAGATAAGTTCGATAAAAGATAATGACAATTATTCCACATTCAGACTAGAGAGGAATTTTGAGACTTCTGACAGTCAGTCATGTTTTTTTTTTTTCTCCCCACAATTCCAGGTAAGCTACAGTGACTTTTATCACTCATAAAACTTACGAGGTTATTTAGATAGTATCGCTGATATGACTTGTGGTAGGGTAGGCTGTACCGAAACACAAGCAATTGTATTGAAAAAACCTTGGTGTGGTATTTATAGTAGTCAAAGGACACGACTCAGGACTAAGCAAAATTTGATTTTATGCATTTGCCACGTCAAGTTTTGAAAAAATTTTACCACTGTCCAAAATAGCAAAGATATCCTCAATCGTAGGTACTACAGGATAGTTTGTGATTTATTAACTTGGTTAACTGTTAACATATAGTCACCACAGATACGATTTGTGCCATCGTATATTAGTACGGGCACAATGGGTGTGGCCCAATTAATGTGTGCATCAGGCTGAATAATAATCTGCTCCAGTAGCATATCTAAAGCAGCATCAACCTTAGTACGCATAGTATAGGGACTTCCAAATCAAAAGAAAATTCTAGACCTTTGAAAGTTCCTAGTTCATCTCCTTGCATACTTAAGGATTCTTAGCTACTACTGACTTAGGCTTATCAGCACAGCTTGTAGTACAGTCTTCTAAATTGACCTGAAATCCCAGAGCTGGCATCAAATCATGGCCCAATATAGGTTAGGACTCTTGTTTCCAAGACCCGACCTCGGAAACCAATCTTCAACCGGATATGACCCCTTACTTGGATCCCAGATCCTCCATATTGGTTTAGCTCTGTAGAATAAGGCATAATTTTGGGTTTTTCTTTCAGAAAACTTTAGGAACTCTTATTCACTCATTAGGATACGTGCTGGACCAGTGTCCAGCTGAAATTTTACAGCTGTCCTATCATTTAGCATTAGCCTAACATAATAGGGTTCTTCCAGCTCTTCCATATAGGAATTAACTAGTAAAATACAGTACTCACTCAACTCCTTAATGCTAGAGTTGTCTACCAGCAACTCTACTGAGCTGACATTCTTGGCCGCAGCTAAAGTTTTATTAGTGCCTGACTTCTTAGAAAAACATACTTTATCAAGGTGACCTTACATTTATACAAGTAACACTCAGAATTCTTAAATGGGCGGTCACTCTTTCAATTACTTTTTCCACAGCCACTGCAGGGTTTACTTGGAAGAACTTTTCTAGTTTTTTCCTTCCCTCCTTGCTTAGACTTCTGCTTAGACAAGGAACTAGACTTAGGAGTAGTAGATTTAATAGTATTTACATCTGCACTATGAGAATTTGCTTTCTGACTGAACTCTTGGACACCTTTCTCAGCTGCTTCCCTCGCAACAGCAATCCCTACTGCACGAGTGAAAGTCAGGTTCTTCTTTGTCAAAAGAACTTGTTGCATGCTCTCTTCTTTGAGACCCATAATTAGCTCTTCTCACAGCATCCCTAGCTTATCACCAAACTCACAAGTAACTGCCAAAGATTTTAAAGCAGCCACAAAACCTGAAACAATCATGAACCTCTTGACTCCTTTTATAGAATTTAAAACTCTCATAGATAACTATCACTTTTGGCTTATAGTGATTCACTAGTGCTGTAACTGGTTGCTTAGAAGTACCTTCACTCTTTAGGACTCTTAAGTCTCACCAAGTATTTTGCTAGTCCATACAATTTAAGAACTATTATCGATAGAAACTCTAGCGCCTTTCTATCATCACCTATGTTGTTTCCAGGAAATAGACACACACTATCCACATAGGTAGAAGATTTCTCAAATTCCTTATAGGGGCCAACATTCCCTATGAGAGCAATGGCTAACACAATTAGGTGAATTAGAAAAAGTCTTAAGTAGGCTAGGCTACATAACATTAGTTATTGCATCAATGATCTCAGGAATAATGTACTCAAATAGGTAGCTATTATTACCCTCAAGGTAGGTTAGGTTAGGTTAGGGTAACACACAGATAACTTAATACAGAGTTAGGTCAGCTAATGAGGCATGGTTGTGGATATCAGTGTGTGAATATTCTTTTAAATATCTTAAAGCAATTTTAGCTGATGCCCCCATGTAGGTTCTTTATGATATAAAAACCCCTGCAAAATTAGGATGCAAGACTTCATGTGTTGGCACAGGGGCCATGTTATCACTTGTATTTCCTAATGGGGAGGAGCGTTCCAACACTTGCACCTGCTAGATTGCAATGTTTTGCCATTATTTTATCAGCATACACTTATGAACTGGAGTTTCAGGTATCACTAAAGCATGCAAATGTAGACACTTTGTGTATCCTCTGTAATAACTCAGAGAAGTTGGATGTCAAGGATACGAGTCTTCAGTATTTAATATTGAGTAGCTAGATTATATCCCTGTCAACTCTTGGGACATATGTTCTGCAACGAGAACCAACCCCTTTAATGTAAGTAACTTACCAAGTAATTACATAGCTAAGAATTTCTAAGTAGGCCTACTGGTAGATAAAATTTTAAAATTGTGATAGCAATTCTTTTTGTTTTTGCTATAGGTAGGTAGCCCTGCCCACTACTGGGGCAAAAGGGAAACAACATAGTAGAGAGCTCAGTTCGTTTCTGCTGGCTTCCGATGAAGTTGTAAGCAGCAGTTCCTTAAAAGTTTGGATTTCGTTGTTTACTGGTTGTTGAAAGTAATTTGGTGAAGTATTTTGTGATTGTTTTCATAGCCATTTGTCATTTAGTTATTCAGGTTGGTAATTAACAGACTTTTGGATAAGTTTTTGGTTATTAGACTGTTTTTGCAATTACTTCTAACGATGTCTGACTCGGGCATGACGAGTATCTATTATGCAGAAAGGGTTGCAAGACACGGTTGATGTCTGCTAGGTACCAAATGTAGGGATCAAGTTTGCTCTCCAAATTTGACATTTGCTGAATGTGTAGGGCGGGATGGTTGACAATGGAGGGTTTTGTCTTCTCACCTTTCCAAACTGGCAAAGGATAGGAAGCGCAAGGCGACAGCTAGGTACGAAAGATCTTTAGCTAGCCAGGAATCTTCCAAATCTTCATCTGAAGTTCCTATTGTATCTGTTTTGTCTCCTAAACTCACTCTCTCTACTGTACGACCTAATCCTTTACCCAGCTCCCATGCTTCCGAACCCAGTGCCATTGCCAGTCTAGAAGTGAAGTTTGAGCATAAGTTTGAGCTCTTGGCTAACTCCATGGCTCAGTTAGGGGAGTCAGTTGGTGTTCTCCCTTTGCAAGGCAGTGAGAGACCTTCTTTGGGCCTGCAGGAATCGAACATGGATGATAA
Source organism: Macrobrachium nipponense (assembly GCF_015104395.2). Taxonomy (NCBI): domain Eukaryota; kingdom Metazoa; phylum Arthropoda; class Malacostraca; order Decapoda; family Palaemonidae; genus Macrobrachium; species Macrobrachium nipponense. The sequence continues at coordinate 142,370,232 of NC_087200.1, read as the reverse complement.
CAAGATTTGTGCAAGGTAAAATGAACGTGCTGGCGGACCAGCTCAGTTCCCACAACAAAGCCATTCCTACAGAATGGACTCTAGATCCAGTGGTCTACCTGGAACTTTGGAATTTTTGGGGAAAGTCAATCATCGGTTTCATTGTATTGTTCTCCTGTTCCAGATCTAGCGGCATGGGCAGTGGACGCCATGCTCCTAGACTGGTCAGACAAGGAACTGTGTGCTTTTCCACCCTTAGGAATGATAAGGGAAGTCTTGAAGTTCCAAACCCCCAAGAACATATCGATGATTCTTATTGCCTCATTCTGGCCCCTCAAAGAATGGTTTTTGGATCTGATAAGTCTGTTAGCAGACTTTCTTCGGTTACTCACTCAAAGATGAAAGATGCTCAGACAACCACACATAATCATAATAAGGTTCCATCAAGGATTGTCTACGGTGGCTTCTCAGCACTAAAATCTTTTCAAGAGTGTCTGCAGAGGCGATCTTGAAATGTAGGTTCAGTCATCCTCTGGTACAGAAGAAATCAAGTCTCTTCTTCTCAAACGTCTGTGACCGAGATTGCTGATTTTCTTCTGTATCTGATTATGTCGAGAGGATTGTCATCATCTACAATTAAAGGGTACAGGGCAATGTTAAGCTCTGTATTCAGACAAAGGGGCTTGTGCTTGTACTTGATGAGGAGCCTTAGCTCTGTATTTGGAGCTGTGGGAGGCGGTATACTCAGGTGTGGTGAGAGCAAAGGTGGGATTTCCAGCATTGCAAAACCTGGAAGGGTTCGACGGTCTGTTGGTGAGACTGGGTGTGAAGGCAACTGGCGGTCCTCAGGGTCCTGGTCGTGTTGCATATCCCCAGGCTTGTCTTGATGTCAAGCAGAAGCCATTAAGAGCAGTTTTCTGCAATGTCAACTGCAGTTTAAAGGAAGAGAAGAAACAATGAGGAAGACTTTCTACAGTTTATATTAAAAAGTTACTGTAGATAATTCTTCAACTGTGCGGGGAATACTGGCAGGCGGTGGAGAGTGGGCTGGGTGGGCTCCTGGGGGTTGGACGGTTGGGTGGGGAGTGGGGAGCGACCATTTGACCGTTGAAAATGAGTCGGCAGTGTATGGCAAATGATGAGCGTGGGTGGACGTGCCTCGGGCTCTGTAGATGGGTATGGAAATAAGGTACCTGTAGAGCTGGGACAAGGCACAAGAGAAATAAAACCCACTAAAATCAAAGCACTGACATTACACTGCACTGGCACTGCACAAACACTGCATGAACGTAGCTTAAACACCGACACTAGCACTGTAAAATCCAGAGGCGATCGAGGGGTAATGGCGGCTGGATTTGAATGCTGATTCCGGTGTTCCTTGAAAATACTGAATGGTTTCGTCACTGCGCCATGGTAATAGGTGGTAATGTCTTATATTAAAAAACAGAAGATTGCAGGATGGGAGAAAGGACATCCTGAGTCGTAGATTTCTTTATTCCAAGCAGCAAAAGGTAAATATGTACTGAGGTTCTGCAGGGTGTGCAGTTCGCGCCAAGAGCAGCAGGAAGAATAATCAGGCACATGTGCAGGGTGCATACAGGGCGACACATGCGGATGCGTTCACAATAGGCAGTTTTATTAAATACAAGGAAATGAATAGTACAGTCATTGAATAGTAAAATATACATTATTCCACATTGAGAGTGTCACCATTCATATCAGCAACCTAGAAAACTATGGATTAGACTAATATTTGTTATTTTTCGTTATTTTTACATGTCACCCCCTTTTCACTCCCCCTCCCCCTTCCTGTCCGTGCTAAACTTGGACTTAAAGGGCATCAGGAGTGTCACTATTCATTTCAGTGACCTCCAGAACTATGGATTAGATACTAATATCTGTTGTTTTAGGTTATTTTAATGTCTGACCCCCATCCTGCCCCTTGTCACCCCCTTCCTATCGGGGCTGAACTCAGACTTAAAGGGCATCAGGAGTGTCACTATTGATTTCAGCAACCTCGAAAACTATGGATTAGGCACTAATACCTGTTATTTTTGTTAATTTTATGTGCCATCCCTTCCCACTCCTCATCCCCACTTCCGTATCTGGCTAAACTTGGACTTAAAGCGCATCAGGAGTGTCAGCGACCTCGAAAACTATGGATTAGACACTAACATCTGTCATTTTGGATTATTTTTACATTCACCCCTTTTCCACACCCCACACGCCCCTGCCCTTTGGTGCCAGTGATGTCTTACCCCGACAGTATTATTTCCCCTAAGGGTAAGTCATGTGTATACCAACTTTGGTTGAAATTGCTGAATGCATTTCAAAGTGTATGTAACACATGCACACATACGTACATGTTGGACACAGGTTTCCCTGGTACACCTTCTTGAGCAACTTCGAAAAATTATATGGTAACAGTGTTTACTGAGGGGGATGGGGGGAGGACTCTTCCTCTCTTAGCAGAGTTCCACCAAATAAGCTCTGGAATTCTTTCAGTGGGAGGAGTCATTAGGTAAGGTTGGAGAAAGAACACACACACACACACGAAGTAAAAGAAAAAGGAAAGAAATCTGAGCAGGTTATATCGCTGTAACTAAGATTACTGTCTCACTTTAAATATAAGTTTGTTTATTAAGATTCCATTTAACTTTCGTCTAAGGCATTATCTAACCACCATATCTGTTGTTATATATCGGTGATATCCATTACGCAATACTTAAAATTGATAAAAATTTTAGTTTATATTGGTATTGGAGAGGAATCACGAACATCATAAACAAGATATTTTAATTATCACATAAGCCAAGTTTATAGTATCGGTTGCAGTGCGTTGCCTACAAATTCTACAATAGGAAGCTCTAAAGAGAAGTGCAGCAACACTTCACTGAACGTACCCAAACACTCGGTGAACGTGTTGAAAATGTCCGACACCTTAGCTCCTCTCTCTCTCTCTCTCTCTCTCTCTCTCTCTCTCTCTCTCTCTCTCTCTCTCTCTCTCTCATATTAGCTAATTTAAAGTGACATGTCATCTAGAAATACCACTGCGCTAAGTATGCAGTTTTGATACGTCATTAACACCCTCTATTCTTGACTAAACTAATATATGCATATATATTTTTTTCGGGGGGCGGGGGGAGTGGTGTCGGGGATTAAGTTCTTGGTTGTTAATCCGTCTTACAGGTTTTTGGAATTCTGAAATGTAATTCAAACTGACAAGCTTCTTGCTTTTTTGCTGTACCGATGCCCTCAGCATTGCTACAACTGAAATGGATCGGGGGCTAGGGGTAAGGTGGGCCTGTTGCGACCCCTCCCGATGAGTGGACGAAGTACTAGATATGCTCGTGGTAGTGTATTACTAACGAAAAGCTCCACTTGAAATATTTCTTGTTTATCTTTAATGCCTGCGTGTAGTGTTTATCCTAATATTATTACAGTACTGTAGATTTTCTGAATACAAAAACCATTTACAAGAACAAGGATTGAGTTAAACTCACTCTCTCTTGAAATATATATAGAATGAAAAGGAGGAGAGAGAGAGAGAGAGAGAGAGAGAGAGAGAGAGAGAGAGAGAGAGAGAGAGAGAGAGAGAGAGAGAGACTAGACGTTACTGAGGATTCAAAATGAAACTACTAGGGACAGAGAAAATTCCAACAACGTGTAATGGAAGTGAAGAAGGCCTCCCAAACTTGGTGCAAACTTTTAACCATTCCCATATGGTAAACTTAATTGTCGTGCCAATGATAACAATTGTTGATATTCAGAGGTTTCATGTATTCATGGTTGGGATTTGTATTCTCTTGAATATACTGTAGAGGTTATTCGCTACACGCCGTTCATTACAATAATATTACATGATATGGATAACAATATCTACTTGGCTTATATTTTCTAATATATTAATTGTGATACATGTTTTAATGTCCTAACGGACAGAAATTCCCTTTCACTCTTATTATCATTCGTGTGAGGATAAGAGACAGACGTCTCTGTTGTTAAACAGCCCCTTCAGTCATTTACCTGTCCATTGGGGAAAGAGCTATTGGAGAAATGTAGTTGATGATACTGTCCTAGGGTTCTCTTTTTAAATAATTTTTAAAGAAAAAATCAGGATGGCGAAATTCGCTTTTAGATTTTGAACTCCTTTAAGATATCAAATTCACCTTTCTAATAAATATATCATAATAATCATGACCTGGAGCTAAACGATGTGCATAGGTGTGTTTACGATTTTTTTTACATCATACGACATGGAAGTTCAGCGGAAACCAATGGGGTAATCCAAATATACACACTCAATTTTTACATTTGTATTTTTAATATTAGTGAGAAGTCAGCCACCTTCCTCTTAGATCTACTCTTGTAATCATGTTAGACATAGAAGATTCATGGTTTCTTTGACGATCTGTGGCCGGATGTGGAATAGCTTCCATTGTGTTCCCAGTGGTCCATAAGTTGATCTGGTCCCCTCTCAGGCTCCCAACATTTTTACCAAATTAGCCTAAATATTCTCAGTGAGGTTCATGTCTGTATCCTTACTTGTCCAGTCAAAAGCAAATGCAGTTATTCTCTCGCAGTCAAGCAATTGAGATCCTCGACCTTGAAACCATTCCTGGACTATTCTGGCCGTATGGATGGAGCCAGCGGTCGTGAATGAAAATGACAGGAGCAGGTGGGGAGGAATAATTCCGCTGTTGAAGTGAAAGAAGTTAGAAATCCAGAATAATATCAATATATTTTTCACCAGTGAACCTCCACTCAGTCCTGGTGATATCATCCATACAATGTAAGAAGATCCAGACCCACACGTTTACTGTGACATGCCCATTTCTGGTCACCTGGTCACCTCGTAAATGTTTCTTTCTGTAGTATCTAAAGGGAAAAAAAAAACAAAATATTTTTTAACAATTTACGCTTTGCTTTTCGTAATAGGGAAAAAGGAAAATAATGCTATAGTCGTTTGGGGAAATAAAATGCTAAGTAACAACCCTTGCATTAAGTTAAGAATGTTTATTCATCTGCAAGGATTAATACTTATAATAGCATTAAGTTTGATCTGCAACGGTCCGTTATGATATGATATTCTTTAATTCAGTAAACAGGCTGTACTCTATATTATAAGTTTGCCTACATGATTATTCATAACATTAATAATGCATTTGCTTAATGCCTGAAAGCTGGCAATAGTAGAACTAATGGGGGGTTTTCAATGAAGAATTTTTATTTTCACACTTCTCGTGGCAATATAATTCAATTAGCGGAAAATACATGGTTATTGACAGAATTATTATCTTTTGATTATAATATTACCCTTGCTTATAATTATTATAGCCTGACCGTTATTATTAATTATAGGAACTCACCTTATATACTCGGTCTTCAGTTATGTATTCTGCCGTGACTTCTGCTAGTAAAAGACCTTTCGTCACTGCATACACTCGAGAATAAAATTCCATATCCTCCTCCCCACAAACTGTTGAACAAAGGCAAGCCTATCAGCACGATGCCGTTCGGCGAGAAATTCCTTCTTGGCAGGAATTTTATGAGGTATTCCTGCCTCATGCAGACGTCTTCGCACTGTCATAGCCAGAAACATTTAATGCCAGACGTTCACAAATAGCAATAGTATTGGTAAAAGGATCTTCTTCTGTTGCTTGTCGAACGTCGTCGTTATCCTAATGGGTGGTCATTCGTAGTGGAGGTCTTCGAACTGAAATACGTAATAACATGCAGATACCTAGATAATCAAGATTAGTTATAGCCTGTTTACTTATGGGAACGCTATTTGGTAAGTAAAGAGAAAGAATCACTATTAGAGTTCAACAGGACCAAGGCAACTGTAATTAGGTTTCATAATTTCACGGGTTTATAAGGTTTATAGTTTAGAAAATAATAAATAAATGAAATAAAATAAATGCTATCCAAAGTCGGTCAATTTCCCAGTCTAAGCGTGCCTCCTTTCCATTTATTTACTGTTGTAGGGAGACGTCAAGACACTATGCAACAGCACGTATTGAAAGCCCACTTTCTCGTAGAGCGACGATTTGCGCCCGGAGAACTATATGTTGCTGTTCATTTGGAGACTATAACGAATACTACTAGCAGAGGACAGATAACCTATCAAAATTTATACAACACCTCAGTCTAGCCATGATTGGATGACAAACTTGTTTAGGGTGTAATAGGGGTGCTGTAGCAGTGATATCGTATCACTGAACAAAGTGATATATTAAATCACACGATTACTGGGACTGATTGATTGATTGGCTGTTACTGGCATTGCAGCATCTCAGGTCATTACTGTCATTGATAACGTTTAAAATTCTGTATGTCTTCATAATGATATAGTTGTTTTAATTATTTGTTTGAAACTCTGTTTACTAAAGGTGGTGCTGTTCCTCTCTTAACGTGAATTCCACTAATCAGTTCTTAGCATTACATTTCCCAAAACGATATATCATTATTTTCCCTGTTATGGAAAGCAACGAGTAAATTGTAAAAAAATTTCAGATTGTTTTCCTTCAGATACCACCGAGGAAACATTTACGAAGTGGCCAGGAGTGGCTTGTAACTGTAAACGTGTGGGCCTGGATTTCTTTACATGGTATATGTGATATCACCAAGACTGAAGGGTTTACCAATGAAAAAATAGGTTAAAATCTTCAGGATTCTTCCTCCCTTCACTTCACCAGCGGAATTATCCCTTTCCACCTAGTCCTGTCATTTTCATTCATGACGGCTCTCCCATCCATACGGCCAGAGTAGTCCAGGAATGGTTTCAAGGTCGAGAGGATTTGAATGGTTGACTGGCCAAATAAGGGTGCAGGACACGAACACCCCACAGATCCCGAGAAAGATAAAGTCGATTTATTAAAGACTGAACAATTCGCAGTGCAGTGGAAAAATCACTGAATTTCTAATCAGTTTTCTCCCATGTATACATAATTTGTTTTTTATTTTTGTTCCCATTATTTTTATGCTCATCCATTTCGTATGAAGTAGCTACTGTCGCATATATTAGAATATAAGCAGGTTAGGGGTAATTACGTTTGCTTTATGTCAATTACAATTAGAATCATAACTACCTGACCTGTTATCGAATTACAATTACAACTTCAATTACAAGATGTGAAACAATATCAAATACAATCATTAGTATAATTTCATAATTTTAATATTTCTAAATTGTAATCACAGCTACAAATACATATATAAAATGTATTACTCAATTACATTTCGCACACCTATTTCCTTTAAAAAATGCAGATAGTTGCAAAGACTTTATACTTGAGTTTGGTGTCCTTTTACAGTCAATTTCTGCAACAATTGTAAGTTGTATCTTATAATACCTTTAGTACAAATAGAAAATAAACATATCTAAAATATTTTAGACCTGCAAAAATTATCGTTAACATCCTATGATTTGCCTAAGTAAATTGTTAGTATGTTTATTGTGTGAAAATTATTATGATGATTATAAGAAAATAATACTAACATACAAAAACTCAAATATGGGGAAAAAATGTTCACAAAATTTTTTGCACAAAAAAAGGAAATAAATGGAATAAAAAAATTTTTAGAATTGGTAGCTGGCTTGTTAAGATTCTCCCTTAATAATCAATAAATAAATTGGGTAGCGACTCAAAACATCTCTCTATTGCATTTGGTTAAGATGAGTCCTCGAAAAGTAAGAGGGCTGCTCTAGGATAACAATTTCAAATAAAGTACTTTATTATTTCAACTTTTCAGTTACAATTACAATTACCATTAAGTATAAATAAGAAACAACCGCAATTACAGTAAACTTCAAAACGTGTAATTAAAAACATTTCAGATAAATGACAATTACTCCAAGCCTGAATAAAAAGTAATGCTTATTTGTAATTGGTAAAGCTATTACTGTGAGTTTCACAGACAGTGCAGTCACGGTTTTGGTCAATAACACTGTAATGAAGACTGGTATCAGTACGAGATTTTGCTATAATTTTTCGGTAATCAAGGCTTTAACTCTAATGAATGTCCGGTAATGCTAAATTTTTATTTGTAACACATAGAGCAACTATAACCAGTTACCTATTCAAACCAATCTGTATGCAATTGGCGGCTCTCTTTGCTAAAAAAAAAAAAAAAAGTTGAAAAGTTGCGTGACAAACGGATTTCTGCTACCATGCCGACAGTTATGTTTCTAGGCGGCCATCTCTCCTTCACCTTCGTAATACAAGCATATGGCTGATGCCCTGAGTCCAAATGAAGATTGCGAAGGAGGTAACCAAACACAAGTATAACAGTAGCTTTACCATCAATCACAGTCTATCGTTCTACTACTCCACCATACATGCAGATATCTCTCACTCTAATAATTATAATAATTTACTCATAACCCGAGTCAATAGTCACTAAAGAAAAAAAAATTGACCTTAAGATAAAAATAGTAATAGCTACTACTACTGCTTAATATTGTTCCCTTGTTTTCAACGTAGACCAAAAGTAATATATCCATGCCAGGCAAGGTAAGGTAGTACGGTACGGAATTTGCACATTTTTTCCGTACCTGAACTATACCGTACCGTACTTTGGTAAAATTGTCGTTGCGTTATTCCGTACGTACACATAGGCTAAATATCAACCGTGCCATACCGTACTGTAGTGCCAGCCTTGCTGGCAATTAACAACTGAGTGAATCGTTAGATATAAACAACATTGTAAATTATTATTATTAGATTAGATAGATGGATAGATAAAATAAAATCGTACAAAATATACTTAAACTGAAGTAACATTCAGAGAGAGAGAGAGAGAGAGTGAGAGAGAGAAGGGAGGGGGAGGAGAGGTGAGGGAAGGAAGAGGAAAGGGTGGAGTGGGGGGGCGGGGGTGGAGGGAGAGGGCAGGGCGAAGTTTTTTTTTTTTTTTTATCTGTTGTGTTCATATCCATTTCTGGCTAATCGAGCCTTTTGCCTCTTCGTACAGGACAAGTGTCTATTCTTTATTATTTGTGATTCATGATACTCTTATAAATTACGGTACTGGTGTAGTACACTATAGCAAAATCTCATACTTAAACGAATCTTAGTTACAGATAAATAGGTTAGAGAATTCGCGAACATTTTTACCGAGCTCATTTTACGAAGCAGTGCTCAACGAATATTCAGTTCTCAATGTAATTTTTAACAGGAACAATAATTGCATGAGCATATTATATTTAACAGTAGTATCTTTATTTCATACCATGGTGATTATGATCCCTATTGGCTATCTACAATCAAGGAACGATATAATGATATATGAAGCATGGTATTGTTTTACTCGACTCGAAACAGTCTGAATCCCAACGGAGGTGAGGTCGTCAGCAGGATTTTTAAATGGGTCAGGCTTCATAACCACTCACCATGAATCAAAGGGACACAAATCTGGCGCTGCGAGGACGAATTGTCACTTTACGCGACAATGGCTTCTCGATACGAGCCATTGCACGTGATGTTGGTGTGTCCCCCACCACGTTACAGTTGTGGATAAGAAGATGGGAGAAGAGTGGGAACTTGAACGACATGCGTAAGTTGTTTATGCTGAATGATTGGTGGATATGTTACATTATTCATGGCTATTTAATCTTGCTTATTTAATATGGAAGTTTCTTTCTTAAAATGTATTTCGTCTCGCTATTATAATTTGGGTTAGACTACAGTTATCCACAGCCATTCCAACACCACAGTAATATTTCAGGTGCACCTCCATAATTCCACACCGGGGGTGGGTGGTTGGCCCTTGCCGACCGACAAAATTAGATAGTCGATTGAGTTGTCTCGATAAAATTAAGCTATAAGAGCATTTTATTTGTGTCCACCCCGTCACAGTCATTGTGTGTCTTATGATAGCTATAGTTATTTATTAAATGTCATTTCAGTGATGGCTCAGCAATGATTTACAATTTTAATAACCACCAACCAAATTGAGAATATTATGGATATATGTAACCTCGTTCTATTTGATATGCTTTTGAAACCAAAAATATACGGCCATGTTTACTAAACTATGATCAATCCATCGAGTACAAAATTCGAAGAACCTATAATGATTGCAATGTTATATAAATTATAAGTTAAACATTTAAGATAATATGTTTGCTTAGCTAGGCCAGGGGGTCCACGCAAAACCACCCCAGCTGAGGATGACGCCATTATCAGGGCGGCTTGAGAGCAACCCTTAACCAACGCCGAGGCCATTCATGAAGACCTTGGATTAGGTGTCATCGATGACAGTACGAAGCAGACTCCACACTGCTGGGATTCATCACGGGACTCCAGCGACGAAGGAGCTCTTGAGGGAGCGACATAAGGTGGGAAGGCTTGATTTTGCCCAACGTCATGCTGATAAGGGTTTGGACTTTTGGGGCAGGGTCATCTTTACTGACGAGAAGTGCTTCTCGTCCACATCGCATGGAAAGCTGCATTGTTGGCGAACAAATAGAACCCGACATGATAAGCAAAATCATTATTTGCATCAATTATCAATTACATCTTCTGTATATTAATTATTAATATTCAGATTTTCTTCCATGGAAGTGGACTGTCAAAATATATAAAGGGAGTAAACATAAATAAGAGTTCGATTTCTGAGATAAATATTAGGTAAGGGACAGTGGCATCATTTGCACTTTTTCCTCAAATATAATATAAATAAATAAATATACACGATAGAATTCTTTCAGTGTTGTTCATCACTGAGAATCTAAATTCTCCAAAGGTATATATATATATATATATATATATATATATATATATTATATATATAAATATATATATATATATATATATATATATATATTATATATATATATATATATATATATATATATATATATATATATATATATATATATGATTTATATTATACACCCCATCTCTCATTCAGATATGAACCCGTAAACATTGTTGAGGTGGTTCGATCCGGCCATGTCACTGCAACGTATGGGGCTGGGTGTGTCTGCATGGTATGGGTGATGTGTTCTGTATCGAGGGACGATTTACAGCAGGTAAGTATGTTGAGCTTCTTGCCTTCGTTACGAGAAAGGAATTTTCCCTTCCCACCAGGGCCCATCCTGTTCACACTGCTCACGTTATTCAAGAGTGGTTTGCCAGACAGGATAACCTGCTTCTTCATGAATGGCCGAGCAAAGGAGCAGATATGAATGTGATTGAACACGTGTGGGCCCAGATGGTGAACACATGGAAAATGGAACATGAGAGAACAACACAGCAACTCATGGCTCACATCAACTCTCAGTGGGAAATTTGTAGAAGGAGACCGCAGCAAATTTTCAACCTTGTTCATTCGATGCCCGACAGATTGAGGGAAGTGACAGAGAGAGGGTGGATGGTCAAGGTATTATTTTATAATATAATATATAATTTTTTGTAATAGGACATAAAATGTTCTCATTTTGTTCTCACTAGTTATTTGATTATATGTTTTAATAAATATAATTCACAACAAGTTTTATTATAACCATGATATTCTTGATATAATATTCGAAGTATCTGTAAAAAAAAATGGTATAATGCCTCCACCTTCACATTCCTTCTGTGGCTTTCAAACGCGATTCCAATGAGGTACAAAGGCCCCTTGGAACAGGCTCCCCTACAGGACTAACATATGAGAATGTGTTTTGCCAGCTTGTGCTTCAGCCCTTTTGAGTACAATATTGAGAGTATGGCAGTAAACTTTCATACTTACTCAGGCCCCACATGTTTTTGATGTCTTCCTAATCACCGTTTCTTGTTAACAGCATTGAATTATAGAACTGAATGACTCGCTGAGAACTGTTTTCATACAGTGAGGTCGGTAAACAGTATTGGCAAATTGCTTTACCTGTATACTTTGTTCACTGTGGTGTGGCAATATAGATATAATTCGCCACTTATTTTTCGCTTATTAGCTTCTTGGAGTCTTAAAATAGTTTCCATTATTTGAAATGTAATGCTTTATATCCTACTGATATTTTCAATGTATCTTTGGTTAAAACCTAAGTTATATGAACAAGAGTAAAATGTGGCATATTTTTTGGCCATCGTTGTCGTTTCTGAGTATAGGGGTCATATGCTCTGTGGGACATTTTAAAAGGTGACTGTCAATTCAGTAGATGATACTCTCTTTATGTCAGCCACTGTAAGGAAAGCCCAAATGACTTCACCTATCACCTGAGGTCAACGAAATATATAGTCTATAATATATCAGTGCATACATGATTTTAGAAGAAAAAAACAAAAAAAAACACTTAACCCTTAAAAGGTCAACCACGTCATATGACGTGTTGCAGAAGTCGTCCCACACATGTTGTTTACGTCATGTGACGTTTTTAAGTTTTTAATTTTGTGCGCCTTCATAGCTTATTGTATCGGTATGGTTCTGTACTACTTAGTTCCTTATTAGAGGTCTTGCTGGCCGTTTGCACTGCTCGTCTTCCATTTGTATGAAACTGCGCGGGGAGGGGAGGTAATCCTGTGTGGCAAAGGATTGGTGGCGATATTTTTTGCCGCACACCTTCTATTTTGATGATAGTATATCAGGAATAAAGTTTTTTTATTCTATTTTTAATGATTCTATAATGGAACTAACTGTAGAGAGATCCAATCGTTAATTTAATATTATGAAATGGGGTAATATAGCAAGCGAACACTCTAGGGAGGAACAAGAGTTTATGACATTACAGTGTCAGAGATGAGAAATTTCTTTGCTTTGATTATGCTTATGGGTATGGTCTGGAAGGGCAATCTTCGATATTATTGGGTCACTGATCTCTCTGAATACACTAATGACATATCAGAACTGCATACTGAGCGCAGGAGTTTTTCTTGTCACTAAGTTAACTAGTATAGCTGAGAGAGATATATATAAGTTAGCTAGTATGAGAGAGAGAGAGAGGAGCTAAGTGTCGGAGACTCAACAAATTCATTGAATTTTTGGGTATATTCAATCATTTGCTGCTGCGCTTCTCTTTATAGCTTCCTATTGTAGAATTTGTAGGAAACGCACTGCAACCGATGCTGTAAACTTGGCTTACGTGATAAGGTTGAAATATCCTGTTATGATGTTCGTGACTTTCGGCAATACCAATATAACTTTAAAAGTTGATAAATTTTAAGTATGGTGTAATGAAATATGACCGATATATAATAATAGACACGGATGTAAGATAATGTCTTGACCCCGAATGTTAATGGAACCTTAATAAACAAGCTTATGTTACAAGTGAGACAACAATCTTCATTACAACGATACAAACTGCTCAGATTTTTTTTTAACTCCGTGTGTGTGTGTGTGTGTGTGTGTGTGTGTGTGTGTGTGTCTTTCTCCAACCATACCTAATAACTCCGCCCACCAAACGGACTTATTGGTGGAACTCTTGTTAGCAGAGAAGGGGTTCTCCCCCCCATCTCCCAGCAGTAAACACTGTTACCATGTAATTTTTCGAAGTCTTGCAAGACGGTGTACCAGGGAAACCTGTGTCCAACTGAAACATACATAATCCATTTATATATACGCAGATAGATAAAGACACTACATTAAGTGTCGTTTCTCTTCTCCTGGATTTACCAAACCCTGCTTAGTAAGACTGAGTTCGGTTTCTTGTTATGTGGGATGCTGTCAGTTATAAAATAATAATAAGTAGTGTTAAGAAAAATATTTTACATTCAAGTCTCTTGACGTATTTACAATAGTTTAGAACATTTTCAAGGAAACTGGCATAATATATATACCTAGAAAACAAGGTAATCACAGTAGATGAGAGTGCAAACTGCCACACTGGGAAACAAGCTATAAATAGAGAATCAAGTGTATATGTTTCAGTGAAATATAGATAACATCTATATCCCGAAGAACTCATATTTTGGCTTTCATGTACTTTATTGTATTTGTACTCTACAGGTAAGTTCACGATGAAATAAACATCATAGATGCCGTGAATTCAAGGAGGCACTAGTAGTATTACGTGACGTCACTGAGCACTGCCGAGCTTGAACGATAACTTTTCATGATTTAAAAGGTATTTCTCTAATAAAATTTATGCTAGACTTATAAATTCGTTTTAGTGATAATTGTTAAAGACTTTTCATAATTTGTTATATCCTTTGCACGAAATAGATTTATAAATTATTTTATATTGATAATTGCAAGCCTATCTATCCTGATATGTAATTTTTTTCTATTGCAAAGTATTTGAAATGAACCACGAGATGTCGCGCTTCCAGTGTTAAAATGGAGTGGTTTCCCCTCACCAGAAAAATTATACCAACTTTCAGATGCAAATTATACCAAATTTCAGATGCAAATTATATCAACTTTCAGATGCAAAATAATAATAATAATAATAATAATAAAACATGGAATTCACGGGAAAATGTGGTACCCAGCGATTTATTTTTGAGATAAATAAAGGGTCCTAATCATTTGAGTCTGAGTAACAAAGGTAACGTGCATTTGCAATATTCTAATGTCGATTCATATTGCAATGACCTGTCAAGATTTTGCGTGGGCTTTAAGTATACCATTTGACAGAATCTCTGTCTCTCTCTCTCTCTCTCTCTCTCTTCTCTCTCTCTCTCTCTCTCTCTCACAATGTTCTTTGTGGAATGATAAGGCACAATGATATATTATAAAAAAATACCTGTTAAGTCATATCATTGATACCGTTTTTAAGTCAAAATATGAAAAATCCT
>NC_087200.1:142345533-142350533 GCF_015104395.2 Macrobrachium nipponense | reverse complement strand
TCAGATGTTTTCTTCCCACGTTGTACAGTAAATCACGTTGTCATCTAGGTATACACCTACTCCTTCTATTGATCCTAGCAGTTGATCAATCACTCGTTGAAATGTTGCCGGTGCATTCATCAGACCAAACGGCAGAACAGTATATTGATACAGTCCAAATGGAGTAATGAAAGCTGACAGCAACTTGGCATTCTCATCTAAGGGAATTTGATAATATCCTTTCAACAAGTCTATCTTGGAAACAGACTTGGCTTGCCCAATATTATCAAGTAACTGATCTATAAGAGGTAAAGGATGATTATCAGCCACACTGATAGAATTCAGTTTTCTATAATCAGTGCACATCCTAAAATGAACCATCTGGTTTTTTCACTAACACACATGGAGAACTGAAGTGACTTGAACTCGGTTCTGCTAATCCATGTTGCAGCAAATACTCAACTTCTTTCTTCAAAACATCTCGATGATACGGTGATAAGCGATAGGCTCTTTGCTTGAAGGGGTCTTATATCTTCTTGAATCTTGATTTCATGCTTGGTCAGATCAGTACGTCTAGGCACATCTGAAAAAAAATTCTGGAAAACTTCTAATTACTTCACTTAAGTCTTCACCTTGTTCAACACTAGATGTTTCAGTTTATCCTCCAAATTTTCCAAATTGAAGAATTATTCATCTTGCTTGCAGCTCCCAATTCATAGCCATCATCGTCTTCTGTAGATAAAGTTGTTTGGGTTACTGACAGTTTCAGTTTTAGTTTCTGAGAAATAAGGTTTCAAGAGGTTCACATGTATCTTCCTTTGTCTTCTTCTTCTTTCTGGTGTTTCAATCACATAAGTTCTACCACTTCTGAATTATCTTGTAAGGACCTTGAAATTTATTAGTGAGGGGAAATCTCTTGACAGGGAAGAACACTAACACTTGTTGACCAACACTAAAACTTCTTAGCTTAGTCTTAGCATCATATCTCCTTTTCATTTTCTCTTGACTCATTTTCAAGTTATCTAAAGAGAATTTTCTAATCTCTTTCAACCTTTTCCTCAAGTTCTTCACATACTCTCCTTGGCTTTCCTCTTGATTTTCTTCCTAATTTTCTGCAAGAATCTTCAATGGTCCTCTCACTTCTCTTCCAAAAATCATTTCATTAGGTGAACATCCCATACTTTCTTGATAAGCACTCTTAACTTCAAACAACATTAATGGTAAACCAACATCCCATTCTCTTCCTGACTCAGAACAATACTTTGTCAGCATACTTTTCAATGTCTGGTGGAACCTTTCTAAGGCACCTTGAGTTTCTGGATGATAGGCAGTGGATAACTGTTGTTTCACTCCTAATAAATCCATCACATCCTGGAATAACTTTGAAGTAAAGGTTGTTCCTCTGTCACTTTGTACTATTTCTGGTATACCAAACTTTGAGAAAAACTCCACAAGTTTTTCAGCAACTATCTTGGCAGATATGTTTCTAACAGGGATTGCTCCTGGATATCTTGTCACAGGACACATTAATGTTAACAAATACTCATTTCCTTTCTTTGTCTTCTGCAGTGGTCCAACCATGTCTATAATCACTTTGCTAAAGGGTTCTCCTCTAACTTCTATAGGTTGTAGGGGGGCTTTCTTGATGGTTTCATTCGGTTTCCCAGCTATCTGGCAGGTATGACACTCACGACAAAACCTGCTAACATCTTTGTGAAGTCCAGGCCAGAAAAAATATTTCCTGATTCCCATATGTCCAGACTCATGAGCAACTGCAACCACTTGCTTTCTCAATTGTTATGGAATCAAAATTTGATGATATTCGCCCCGCACAGCATCTCCTGGTATATCTGTAGGTCTATGCTTCCTCATCAGCAAACCTTCCTTCAGATAATAACAGGTAGGAGTTTGTTGCATCTCTTCTCGATCAACAACTCTGAGAACAAATCAGTTAACAATGCATCCTTCTTCTGCAAGTCCCATTAGCTTCTCTCTTGTCACTTGACCAACTTCAAGGGTTGAATCTTAATATCTGCTAAACTCAGCTACTGTAGTTTCACTACTGTCTTCAGGAACACTTTTGACTACTCGGAGTCTCTTCAGGAACATCAGGTTCTTCTTCTTCTTCGTCGTCGTCGTCTTCTTCTTCATCTTCTTGGGAAATCTCTTCTTGGTCAGCACTATGGGAAACTTCACTTCCCTGGAATAATTCTTCTAAGCACAAAGATCCTTCACTTGATCCTTCTTGGGTGTGTAAATCCTCAGTTTCTTCACCTGCAGTCGTAGTCCTCTTCATACTTCTGGTAGTTACACAACTAGGAAACAGGTGGGGGTTATTCTTCTCCAACTCTACTGTAGGACTAATCCTCAATGGTTTGTCTGTCACTACAGGACAAGGAATAAATGGCACACCACCAACTTCATTCCCCAACAGAACATGTACACCTTCCACAGCCAGTGAGTCCTTTACAGCAAAATCAACATTCCCTGTCACCAATTCACATGACAGGTGTAAGCGGCATATAGGAGTTACTTCCTCTCCTCCTATACCCTTCAAAATAACTGAATCTCCTGTGATACTCTTCTCCAACTGAGGGTGAGAACCACATACTACCACACTATGGTTACTCCCTGTATCACGTAATATCTTGACTGGTACCTGCATACTTCCTTCTTGAGTTGACAGCATACCCTCATAGATATATGGCTTAAAAAGCCATCCACACTGCTAAGCCACTCACTGCTTTAGGTAACATTTCCACTGGGTTTGCTAAACATTCAGCTTGTTTAGTTTCATTCTTCACTGGAGTCTGATTCTTTCCCACACTGCTCTTCGTAGTTTGTTTCACCTGGTCACCTTTCACAACTTGACCAACTGGTTTTGACTGCTGTTGATTCCGGTAACACTCTTGACTGTAGTGTCCTACTCTTCCACACTTGAAACAGACAACATTAGGTTTTTGTAACTGTCTTGAAAAACTGGATGAGGATTTGACATTAGTTTGCTGAGTTGTATTACCTTGTGTACTCTTGGTAGTATCACTCGTAGGTTTCCCATTAAATTTGTTCCTGTTATTTGGATAAGACTTAAAACCTGGGCGTTGTTGACTCTGATACTTGACATTGTAATTACGTTTACTACTGATTACATTGTAATCTTCACTCGTGTAGCAGCTTTGTCAAGTTTCTTTACCTCTCTCTCTTTTAAATAGGCTCTTATATGTTCAGGAATTCCCTTAAGATACTGTTCAAGAACAATTAACTCTTCTAACTCATCAAAAGTTTTAACTTTAGCAGCTTCTACCCAACGTTTGAAACACCTTCTCACTTTGTAAGCATAATCGAAGAATGTTCCCTTCTCATCTTTTCTTAAATTTCTGAATCTTTCATTGTAGTACTCTGGGGTCATCTGGTAAACTTGTAGCACACTGTGTTTAAGTACCTTGTAGTCTTTACACTGATCAGCTGTTAAGGCTAGATAAGCCTCTTCCCTTTACCCAATCAAGACACTTTGTAGCAAAACTGACCATTTATCCTCTGGCCATCCCATACCTGAAGCCACTTTCTCAAAGTGATCAAAAAACTCATCTTGAGAGCTTTCTTCAGTTAAACTTAGGGATTAATAACTTCTGTGCTCTCACTACATCAAATACAGGGTCTTGATTACCTTGGTTAGGGTTAGACGGTGTTACAGGTAATGTGGATCTAGCTTTTATCAATTCAATTTCCCTTTCATGTCTTGCAATTTCTCTTTCCTCTTTTATCCTTTCTCTTTCCTCTTTTATCCTTTCTCTTTCCTCTTCTGCTGCTTTTTCTTCTCTCTTTCTCTTCTTTCTTGTTTTTTCCTGTCTATTTTTTCTCTTTCAGCTTGCATTCTCTCTCTTTCAGCATGCATTTTTAGCTTAATCAAATTCTCTTCTGCTTCAATGCGTCTAAGCTCTAATTCTGCATCACTTTTCTCTTTCTTTTCTGCTTGCTTATTTATGAGATCAGCACGTGCTACATTCAACAGCTCTTGAGCCAATTCTAACTCATCTTCATCAGTTATTCTACCAGAGTTTATCAATGATTCCATAGCAATAAATCTTATTTGTGGCTTTACCAATACTAGTAGACACATAACCACCACATGCCACTGCTAAAGCGCTCCACTGTGCCTTAGTCAGAGTGGTTTCAGATAAAAACTTGGATGGAAGGGGCTGCTAAAAATTCCTGAACCTTGAACTGAGACATTTTCCTCTAAGTTATCAACTTACAATTCAGTACAATAAATGGAAAACGAAAAACTAATATGGTCACTCTCCTGACAAAATATATCCCTAACAACACCAGTATATTCTAAAGTGATGATGAAATATGCTTTCCCGGGTCTGGGCACCATTAATACATTGTTACGAAGTGCCAAGTATCTGGTTACCATTCATCAATTATTACCTCACCAAAAAGCCAAACACATGAACCCCATAACAGGTACTAAACGACTGAATACTCTAAAGGCAACAGTGATCCCTTAACAACTTACCAGTATTGCAGAAAATCAGACTAAGTTCATCAAAACAGGTGTGAGGTAATCTTGTAAGTAATTAAATTAATCAAAGGGCATCACTTCATCAACAACTTTTAAAAGTCTAAGTATTTCCCTGATTTCAGAAGTCTAAAGTACTTCCCTGGTTCTAAGTCACTTCAAGTAATTTGAAGGAAAGCAGATCAATTACCACTCTATGTTTCTACCTATCATAAATATAACAAATGCAAAATATACTGGTTAGAAATGAATGGCTTATAAAAAAATTTTATATACAAAAATTTTATTATGAAACTCAAAATTTATAAGTAAAATTCACAAGATCAGGGAAAATTACTGTTACTTGAAAACAAAGTAAAGTTTAATTAATTCTTGAATTAAATTAAGTAAAAATTAAATAAAAATTAATTTAACACAAAATTCAAGAAAATTCATTCAATTGAAATTCAAAAGTGTTAGGCAATAATTGAAAATTAGAAATTAATTCACAAGTGCT
>NC_087200.1:142338033-142340533 GCF_015104395.2 Macrobrachium nipponense | reverse complement strand
ATATACATACATATATATATATAGATATATATATATATATATATATATATATATATATATATATATATATATATATATATATATATATATAACACGTTTATTTTTGTGCTGTTGTGCGTTAGTGTGAATGATATTGGACTTCTTGATAGTGTTACATATTTGGATGTTAGTTTTGCACGTATTAATATACTCGAATTCTCGTTTTTAGGTTTCTGTAGAAGAAAACTATTGAAATGGCTTTGTCTGTCCGTCCGCACTGTTTCTGTCCAACCTCAGATCTTAAAAAATACTTAGGCTAGATGGCTGCAAGTTGTGTCTTCTAGCCTCAGTATTTTTTATTTTTTATAAGGTTAAAATTAGCCATTATCGTGCGTCTGACAACGGTATAGGAAAAGCCCCTTCTGGGCGCCTTGGCTTAAAGTTTTATGGCTCAGGCAGGATTGATTATACGCTGTACAGATAACTCGGTTCCGCCGAAGAAACATCGGCGAATTTTTTACTTGTTTAAATTGCAAATTCAGTCATCTTATACGTGTGATGGAAATTTTATACAATTATTTTGTTGCATTATAAACAGTTGCATGATAATTACCTTTTGCTAATGCCTTCGTTTATTTCTTAAACAATATTCTTATCTTCATTTTGGAATATTAGTTTTTCATCATTCTTTTGTTTCAACCAATTTCAGAAGTCTGTCTTTGCTCTCTCGTCCTCACTTTTGGTATTGCTGTCTTCCATAGTTCTTAATCTCGTTTTTATACCTGTGTTCAGTCCTATTCCGCAGTTCTTGCCACTAACTACCGTTTTTTTTCTTTTTTTGATTATATCTCATTACACGTATCATGACAAAGGCGAAATTTTTACAATATTCGTGAAGTTAATTTCAATTGTTTTCTTATTTCATTCTAACCGAATTCATTCTCTTTTCTCTTTTTGCAAGAGTGGTTTCAATACTTTGAAGAACGGCGTCGATTATGAAAGTCATTGCGATGTCAGTTTGAGAATATCAGTTAATCAATCAATAGGCTATCTGTCAACATTTTGTGGAAGCCTTCTATGGAATTTTATGGTCTTTTGGTTTGCTACTCATAAATGTTTGTCATTATTATCATTATTATGATCACTATGTGGCACATTCGGTAAAAAAAAAATGACGGTAGTATAAGAGGTAAGTTCAGTACCTTACGGACGTTATGTACCGCATGGGAGCTTAGGCTAAGTACTTTCATTTTAGACAATTATATAAAGGGCAGTAGTGAGATAGTCTCGCCCTGGCTGGACGACGACAAGAGTAAGCGTGGAGTCCATTACCATTAAGCAATTCTTATAACCACGAAAAACTATGAGTACAGAACGTTATGATTATATTTCTTTCACTATAAGGAAAATTGCAAGCACCAGTTATGGCTTTGCGAGACCATGGCATGACTTGGTTGCAGTAGTTCATGCTCTGTTGAGTTTATGGTCTTCCCGAATGTCACTGTGATTTCGATATTAGAGATTCATTGCATCTTAAATAGTTCTTAGTTGTGATTGCTTTTCAAACTTTGCTTGCCCCATCGTTCAAAGTTTATCAAATATCGACTTGCATGTTTTCCAGGTGTTGTCTTTGCAGTCGTCTCAAGATTTTCGGAAATTGACACTTAGTCCAACGTCAGTTAGGGAATAATGTTTCGAGTGAACTCAGACAGTGATAGAGTGAATAAGACTATATAACTTGATAGAGACCAGATTATTGGAACAACCATGGAACTATAAACGTGGAATGAACAGGCGCGTATAAATGTATTGATGCTGATTGTGTTTGCGCGGCGCCATAGGAAAAGGTGATATGACGCATATATTGGTTCATTGGAAAGCTCTTGAAAATCCCTTTTAAATGCATATAATTAAGCCTGTAGAACATACGGCGCTGCAGTGTTTTAAGTAAAGATATCCAGATGTGCATTTTACCTGGGTTCGCTTTTTTACTCGACTGTTCCAAATTTTTTAATATAAATTATAGTAAATTTATCATCGGTTAAAAGCTCTTGAAAAGCACTTTCCAATGAACCCAATGAAGCACGTATGTGTCTCATACAATAGAAATGCATGCCATTTGCTAAGACAGTGATGTTGTGTCATTGCCATGGGGTTGTGTAATAAATTTTACCACTAAAACCTTTTGAACCCATTGTATTTAATATCCTTCAAAGTATCAAAGTCTTTATACTCCCACCTTGACAAAATGGACTTAAATTGTAATTATGTTGACTTATGCATATTGCTTACTTATATGAGTCATTATCACAAAAAGAAACACACTTGTTGATGTAGATAACTTATTTTTACAGATCACTTATTAATGTCTGTCTTATTAACACTAATGTAGGTCTATTTTAAATGTATTAACGTAAACAGAAATGACTAGATTGAAAAATGTGTACCACTAAATTTACTTTAACATAATGCAACAAATGTCATAGATGAGAAGATATTGTCATGGAAAATTAACAGGTTA
>NC_087200.1:142308033-142328033 GCF_015104395.2 Macrobrachium nipponense | reverse complement strand
GTGTTGGTAGAATTAAGTTGTATGGCCTCTGCTTGTGGGCAAACAGATCTAGTCTTGCTTCGTCCACACCAGTGGCTGCACTTGATCTGTCTTGCATGAGGACAACGAATCTTTCCAGCCTCTGCATGTCAAGTTCACGAATCAATGTTGGATGCTGGCTGAGATTGGTGAATGTTTCAGTAATATCATCAAATACATTCCAAGTCTGCCATGCAGATTTCTTCACTTTCCCACGGAAGACAGACACAATGTCACATCCAGTGAATGCGTAAAAGTAGGGGATCCCTCTAGCTTTCTCAAGCCCAATTGCAGAAACTACCTCATGGATTGGAATCCATCGCAAATGGGCTCCTTGGCCAAAGGCAATCCACATTTCCTGAAGACCTAGTTTCTGGAAGGATGGCAGTACAGATATTGCTATAACTAGCACATCTGTGTGATTAGCCTTGGTGATTATAGACTTGCTCCCGTCAGTCGTTGCATCCCTAGCGTGAACAAATATTCGACTGTCAGCTTCTTCTTGACAACATGGGGACACAGCATCCAGAGACTTCACTGTGTTGGTAATGGCATGCTCTCCTTTTGTGACGATAACTGTGCTTGTCATTTCTGCTTCACACATCTTTTCGGCCAGGAAGTGAAACAGTTCAGTCTTGTTGCTGGGGTCACGAAGTGAGCTTTGCCAGTTTCCTGGGGTCTTGCTTGTTCCTGTCACTCTTCTTCTGATTCCTTTCCCCCTTTTTGACCTCGTCTCTGATTTCAGACTTAATTTCTTGTATACATCAAAGACTATGTCCACCTGCTTGTACCGAGCACCATAGGATTCCACCTTTGGAATGATGTCTTCTTTGGCATAGACATTAGATGTCTTTGAAGTACATGGAGGTGAGGCATTGATAAGTGCTGAGCCGTCAATGATGATTGTATCTCCCTTTGGTTCTCCCACTGGGACATTCACTTGTGCTTCAAGAATTTCAACCAGCTGTGACTTCTGACACGTATGAAGCTTGCCACTGTCACTGAGAGATGCAGGGTATGACCGATTCTTGTGCTTGAAGAATTCTTGCAAGTCACACTGTTTGTTCTGGCTTGAGATGAACAGTCCCGAGAATAACTGACAGTCATCTGTTAGGACTTTCTCCTTAGAAATTCCCTCATCCTGTTCTTGTTTGAAGAATGAAACAGGGTTCTTCTTGATTGGATGAAAGAAAAGACTTTCAGTTTCATTCTCTAGCCCTTTCATAAATGATAGGAACTGCTCTTTGCCTCGCTGGTGATGTGTAGCTACCATTTCAGCTAGAGTTGGGTCTGCAGTGTTCTTTGTATCTAACACCATCAGGTCTGCTGATTCTTCTTGGAATGGGTTACCCATCTCCTGCATCACTGCAGAGAGTGATTTCACCTTTTCAAAGAAAGATTTCTGGGCACTTGGTGTCTGCTCGTGGTGTCTGCTGCTGTATGTGGCATCCTTCATACCAGACATGGCCTCGTATCCAGCTAGTAGACGACTAACTTCAGGTCCAGTGACCATCCACCTATGAAGGTGTCAACCCAATTGCTCCTCCGTCAGCTCTGATCACTGCATTATTGTGCTCGTGTGCTTGATCAATCGCCATGCCAGAGAATTCTCTTCTCGACTTGTGGATGATGAAGTTACCATTGTGAAACTCCTTGGCCACGTCTGGATGTTGTTGTTTGAGGGATATCATATCTTGGAGGTGAATAGTGATCCACCGGCCATAGTTAACATTGTTATTTGCAAAGAAGTAAGGCACCAGTTCTGAAAGTGCTTCACGGTACAAGCTGAAGTCTCCTCTGAATGAGCGGATGAAGGTAAATATCATGAGTTCTATGTCCAGCACCAGACTCCGGAATTGGAACTGCGGACTCTCTTTCTTCCATTTTTCACACCAGTCCTCAAAGGTTATTTCTGATGTGCTAGACTCTTCAGAGCAGAAATCATGATATGCCTTCTTCATCAGTTTGTACAAGCTGCATGCTGTAACCTGTTGTGCTTTTCTTGTCTTTGTGGCACTGGATGCAGACAGGTAAGACTCTGATGTACCAGATGAGGCCACTCCTGCTTCCACAATGGCACTGGTCCACCCACTGTCTTGTAATGTTCTTATCGATCTCAGTGAAGCCATTTCTATATGAAGGCCTCCAAACATGACAACAAACTTGTCCTCTCCATATTCTTGCCACTTCCACTGTATTTGGTTTGACAGAGCATACAACAGTTGGCCAGCACCAATTACAGGTGTCTGCTGTGGGTTCAGAAAAGCCACTGTATCACAGAACTTCTCCATGGCATGCTTGATAGTTGCAACAGAGTGTGCCTGGTCTCGCCACATAAGCATCATTGCCAATATGCTCACTTCAAATGGATGGTTCCTTTTCTGTGTTGCATGATATGCTGACCATGTGATGCTGACTGCATCAGCCACATTCTCAGTGAGGAAGACTTCCTCCAACCAAGAATATTCTCCTTTCAAATGTGACCTGATCGACTCTGGTGCTGGTAATGATTGGCTTGCAACTGGAGGAGGATTGGGGTTTTTGGTGATGTATGCTAGTCGAATATTGGTGTATGCTTCTGGAATCTCTGGAACTTTTTTAACCTTTATTTTTTACTCTATATCAAGTTTGAATGGCTCACATTCATCACCGGGATTTCCTGTGTTTGGATGCTGGAAAATGTACACACTTGTACCGTGTAAAGATGTTTCAGCTGTGGTCGCAGTTGGATTATGATCTATGTTGTCAACTGCTCCAGTTGTGAACAAATTCTTTCTCAAGACTGGGGACAGATTACTCCACCTTCCACATAAAGTGCAACAACTGCTTCTCCTAACTGTGCTGAGATTTCTAGGACTCAGTCATATGATATGCTGAGCCCATTCTCATGGCAAACACATACAGGCCCATGTAGACTGCAAAATGGGGCTCCCGGTCCTTGGAATTCCTTGTATTTAGCGAAGCAGTTGTACTGTTGAAGTTGTGATGTAGCAAAGTCTGATTTTGCCGCTCCATGTTGGAGTTGGGACTTGATGTCTGCACCATGTTCAATCATGTATACAAACTGAAGCAGTGATGGTGGCACAGCCTGTTTTAAGTCTTTGTCATGAAAATAGCTGCTGAAATTCGACTTCTGATGGAGCATGTCTTGTCTTATTATCCCAGCGGCTTTTCATATGGATCGCTTCTCTGTAACAGGATGCTTCTGATAGGATTGAACCTACATCAGTTTCAACAGCCAACAGAACTTCTCGTCCTTGGCGATTAGCTTGCAGCTGTGGAATGTGCAAAAGCAGCTGATCCTTGAGTCGAGTAGGATGAACATCTGGTGAGTCAATGCCAAGCTGTTCCAGCCTCTGCTTGTAAAGCTTGGTTAAATCAGCAAGCTTGAAAATCGGTGGCCTCTCAATGGCATATTCCATCTCGCAGATGTAGGTGACTAGTTCAAAGAAAGCAATTGGATATGTATCCTTCTAGTGTTCCTGTTTTTTTTCTTGCTCCCACACCTTTAGGTATGCCCGTTCTCGGTTATACAATGCCACCAAACAGCCAGGGTGATATTTCACTTCTTGGGCTACGACATCTCCTGCACTTAGTTTGGCGAGAAGTTTTGTATCTCTGAGTGTTTTGGCACATTCATTTATTCTCCTATTCACTTGCATTGTCATTGCTTCTCTAAGCTCCCCTCCTTCAGTTTCGCAGAAGAAGCATTCTTTTGTTTTTGTTTCTTGGAACTTTCGTGGAATCTTACTTCTACTGCTCTCATCACTAGTACCTACATGACATGCTCTTTTTTCATCTCTGTGTAACTTTGTGTTGTTGGACAGAAGCCTGCAACTCTCATGATATTGTGCCTTATTTTTTCTCAAAGTTTCCTCTATCCCAGAACCTTCGTCAAGTCTTGCAGTGTTTAGCTTGATTGGGAGCGCACTGAGTGAGTGAAACAGAGGAATATTCTTTGCCAGGTTCGTATATCCATCATCCCCTTTTCTGGCAGGATTGGAGAGAGGAGATTTTAGATCTTTCTCAACCACCTGACATAGGCAACAATTGGTCCAGTCTGTTTTCCATGATTGCCCAGTAGAGTTCGCATCCATGATTACGATGACATTCAGGGACGAGGGTTTATCCTTTTACCACCCTGTACATGTAATAGTATAATAGGCCTCTTATGTCCTGTAACATATAATAGGCACTTTCCTGCATGGGATACAACTAGGTTCTTGCATTGTGCCATACGCCTAGTCTGATCGTTCATCCAGTGCCATAAGTCCTTTGCAATCTGTACACCATCCAGATAACTAGAACCCTGTTATCCTTGGTTTGGCTCTCCCGCGCTGGCATGTCCTGTCCATTCATGTGTGGCTGCCTAACTGATTTTTGGTTGATTAGGCAGCATTTGGGATACCAGTAGGTTGTTGCAGTATGATGCCAACATAAATTTCCTACTTAGCTGACACTGAACTCCATGCTAAGCAGTGATGCCACCAATGCACCTTGTTAGTGCCTGACAATCACTCCTTTAATACACTGCCTTAACCATGTTACAAACAAGAAAATATATATCAGCAGGCTTAAAAACATAGGATCCACACTTAGAACATGCAATTCGGACAACTACAAATATTTCTGAGCAAAACATCTACTTCGGGTGGTTATTTTGGCGGCCATCTTGAAAAATGGCCACCATTTTGGGTTTTCAATTGGCCAATTAGGCAGATTTGATTAGTATCTCTTGGGGAACAATTGTGGCAAATTTGATGCTTGTATTATCATTTGCACCATTCTTCTAAAAAATTACTTTTGCCCCTCTATGAACCCCATGCTGAGTTTCACAACAGTGATGTCACCAATGTGCCTTGGTAGTGCTCGACAATCACTCCTTTAATGCAGTGCCTTAACCATGTTATAAACTAGAAATTACATCAGCAGGCTTAGAAATATAGGAATCCACACTTATATCATGCAATTCGGACAACTACAAATATTTCTAAGCAAAACATCAACTTTTGTTGGTTATTTTGGCGGCCATCTTGAAAAATGGCCGCCATTTTGGATTTTCATTTGGCCAATCAGGCAAATTTATTATTATCCCTTGGAGAACAATTGTGCCAAATTTGATCCTTGCATCATCATTTGCACGAATCTTCTAAAAAATTACTTTTATCTGTCCAACTAATATTCAGTGATAACGAAAGAAGCAAGTGGGCTGCCTCCTTACTCATTAGTTCCAAGGGAATTCATGTTTGTGGAGATAACTACTATAATAATCGTGATAATCACCAAGGTAAGCAGAAGCTCCTCAGTGGCGTGATCGGTTTGGTCTTGGCCTGCCACCTCAGTGGCCGCGAGTTCGATTCTCGGTCATTCCATTAAGGGGTCAGAGATGTGTATTCTGGTTGATAGAAGTTTACTTTCGACGTGGTTCGAAAGTCACGTAAAGCCGTTGGTCCCGTTGCTGAATAACCATTGGTTCCATGCAACGTCAAAACACCATACAAACAAACAAACCAAGGTAACCAGGCCTCTCTTTCAATACTCTGACGACCTTACATTGCAATCTTTTCCCGTTTTTAGTATTCATTTCATCTGTCGTCTTATTACTTCTTTGTGCTTCTTTTCCTTCGCTTTCTTCGTCCTATCCTTACTTTATATGCCGGTCATTAATCGTGGAAATGGGTTAAAAAAAAGTTTTATAGCCTCATCGTCCATGGCTGCAGAATTTTACAACATACTCAATAATGTTCTACATAATACGCGATGTTTATCGCTTTCGTTAACGCCCTGAGAGGATTGGAGGGGCAGAAAGGTGGTTTGCATAATTCGTTTTTTCCCCCTACGCGAAAAGACTAAATCAGATTTGTTAAGCAACAGGCCTTTTACGACGGTCATTATTCATCTTGTTGCTGATACCAAGAAACCCCTTTTTGACGTCAACGGATGCTTAATAATGAGTGTGTTTTATTTTTAATTTGTAAAATAATATTTTGCTCAATTTTCATATATTTTGTGCCATTACATTTCTTTCTTCTTTTTTTTTTTTTAGGTAATAGCCCTCTGAAACGGATCTTTCTTTTTTTAGGTAATAGCCCTCTGAAACGGATATTTTAGAAAATAAAAAGTTGCCTTCCCTTACTGTCTATTTACGTGTCTTTCTTAATTAATTTGGAGATAAATATTTGCCTCATTTTTGACATACCTAAGATGAATGCGCTTCATTGTGTAGTAGAAGTGTATCAGCGATGATTAGCAACCACCGAAAAACAATATTGCAGATTATCGAAAATACTCGAGAGAGAGAGAGAGAGAGAGAGAGAGAGAGAGAGAGAGAGAGAGAGAGAGAGAGAGAGAGAGAGAGAGAGAGTTCCTGTAAACTTGCCTATTAAAGAAGTCACCCGTAACCAAACGTCGTATTTTCCTGTCATAGGATATTTTTCTTTTACTTTTCCTCTTTTTTTGGGGGGTGGGGGTTCAAAATACGACCATAACATACATAACACATGAGAAAATCGTGCATTTTTATTATGCCGAAAAATAGTGACGATATTTTTTTGTTCTGAAAGAAATCCACAAAAGAAAAATTTGTATTTTGGGGGCTACACAAGAAAGAATATATTTCGAATGAAAAAATGAAAAAAAAGAAAGCAAGGAAAGTTCTTATTTTTTCCCCCGACGAAAAAGTAATATCTCCCTTGAAGATTTGGGACTCATAAAAAGTACTTGATAGTCAGCAACCTGGACCGTGATGTTAGTTAATTATTATGCATGAGAAGTAAACTCATCAGTGAAGTTAACGGCGTGCGAGTTCTCCTTCGTGTTAGAATGCCCAACCACCGCAGAAGTAGTAGGGTTTCTCTATAATCTGAAAGTCCTCACAGTTAAAAATCGATATATTCTGCCTAGTCTATCACTAGGTGTTGAAGTCGAATGAGCTGTTTTTATCTAATTAGACTCCTGTTTTGTGACTGCTATTCTTGTCATTGGGAAATAATAGAGAATTAGTAATAAAGCGTTTTCGATTCCACCAATGACTGGAATCTGTAAAAAATGAAAGAATTTAACCAAATTTCAAAGACATTTTCTTCATAGCATCAGTTAACGCTGATTATGGCATAATTCTAACGATCATTGAATCCCGTGTCAAGGCTCTCTTTGGGGCTCCCCGGACGATTTTTTCTGAAATCTCTGATAATTGAAGCTGATTAAAGAAACTGGACATTTCATCTGTTCATTTTGAACAGATGAAACGTATAAGAAAATGCGATTCATACGCTAAATGAATGAAAATATATAAATAAATAAGAAGAAATGAATAAATAAAACTCCTTTAGTAGCATCACCTTCCGTTGATTGCAGTGTACGTCACACTGAGTGACGAATGCTCCTCCAGAACTGAAAATAGTGGGTGGTAAGCCCCGAACTATGTATTCTCAGCGATCTGGAACAGACCATTAAGCACCTTTCCCGAGCTCCAGACTGACATGACCAAGCTGTCAGTACTCTTGACCTCTCCGCTGCCAAACCTGTTGACCATACATAATGGAATTCAGTAGAGCTATAAAAAATACGATCTTGAAATGTTTTTATTAGGAGGCGGTTGGGGAAATTTGTTCCAATTCGGAAAAAAAATTTTTCAACAAAAAACTAAATTTAAAGCTATTTCTTTACTGCCAAAAGAAGCTCTTCTGGAGGAGACAGTTAAATGTTTTCCCGAATCTTCGATTAATACAAGTAAAATGTGTTTTGTGTGCATATGACCCAAGAATTTACTTTAAGTTGCAAGATCCTTTTCCTAAACAAATGATAACTGCATTTTTCCAGTTTAATTTTTTTTTTGTCATCCCATCTTAGTTTGACTCTGAGTTCCCAGATGAGGAACTGTAAGTGAATGACAGGCAGATGGACGTTGAGTCTGCAAAAATATTATTCAGTCAGTGCAGAAATGCTCCTCAACTCTGTGAAGAGGCGTGGTCATCCATGGCATAAATCCGTCTTCCCTTATCTCGCTGCCATTTCTGTAGCAACAAATTCGATCCTGGAGAAGAAGAGAATGACTGATCTATTAAGGGGCCGACCTTTTTTTGGCAGAGTCAAGACAGGCTGCTATATTCTTACAGGTAAAACGAGAGCAATAGTTTTTTCTGTTCTTTTGGGTACGTGGTTCAAGTACCTCTCGTGTACTCTGAATGGTTAAAAGAGAATATAAAATGAGAATTTGAAGATAAAGTTGTAAAAGGGCATAGATTACTAAAGCAGACGAAAGAATAATGATATTTTCTTTACAAACGGCGTGATTATTAAACCAATATCTTTTCATAACTTGAGCGACTTTGTACTTTTTTCATTATATGGTTTCCCGTATAAGTTAAGTATATCCCAGATTTACCAGACCACTGAACTGATTAACAGCTCTCCTAGGGCTGGCCCGAAGGATTAGATATTGTGAGATCCGAACCACATTATATCGAGAAATATATTTCCATCGCCAGAAATAAATTCCTCTGATTCCACGTTGGCCGAGGCGAGAATCGAACTTCGGACCACCGGATTGGCTACCGAGCGCGAAAACGACTCGTCCAACAACGAACTTGGTTTTCCGTATAATCTGCCACAATTCCTCTTGATTTTGCTTCCACATTTCTCTCGCAATGAACAAACTCTAATGACGTAGGTATTTCCCTCCAGCAATGAGCGGCAATTAGAATTTTGTTGGAGCTCCCCAGAGTAATTTCGGCGCACTTTCCACCCATATAACCGCTGATATTCAAGCAAGAAATATGGTCCCCATATCACCGGCTCAGTTCCTTGTTCTTTTCATTTATGGCTCCCTCTGGAGACGCTTTATGGGGCACTGGCATCTTGACTCATTGCAAGAGGCAATTTAACGTAATGAAAATACACATAAAAAGGGAAATGTCGTCATGATTGTAGGGGCGGTGTTCATAAGCATACATGCATATTCATGAGTACACATACACGGCGTGACGTCCTGGTACGTGGTTCTTCGAAGATCATTAGAATACAAAGAAAAATGGAAAAAAGTCGTACGTAATCTTTTCTTCACAGTTACGGTGGTAGTGTGACAAAAGTCTTCTCTTTTGGTTCAAATATTTGAGCTCTGGTAGTGTAACAGCATTTTCCTTTTGTTGCTTAATATACTTGTCTTGTCTAATCATTTGTTTGCTGCTGCAATCCTAATGTATCTTTCATATTCACGATAAATGGGAAAGAAAATGTTCTCCGGTTTTCCTTACATTATAAGTCTTATATATATATATATATATATATATATACTATATATATATATTACATCATATTTATATATTATATATATATACATATATATATATTAATAATTATATATTATATATACACATTATGTATATATAATCCAGATATAGATATAATATAATATTATATATATATATACAACATAGGATATATATATTATATATATATATATATATATGATATATATATATTATATATATATATATATATTGGTAAGCAGAAATCCGAGCGGTTTCGTCTTTACTAAGACATTACCTTGGTAAAGACGAAAGCGCTTGGATTTCTGCCTATCATTTTATATATATATATATATATATATATATATATATATATATATATATATATATATATATATTTGTGTGTGTGTGTGCACATGCGTGTGTACGTGTGCGTGTGTAATGTTGCGGGTTCGCTTCTCCACAAGAGCAATGAAAAATCATTGGACCTTTATCATGATCAGTTATTGCTGCAGTGTGGGGTCTGCGGTGGGATGTTGAAACCAACATTCTTTGGAAGCTTGAATTTCAAGTCAGTGTGCTTGTTCCATGAGAATATTTTTCATCTGAAATAATACACATACATGCACACATAATATATTTATATATATAACTATATGTAGATATATACACGTATATATATATATATATATATATATATATATATATATATATATATATATATATATATATATATATATGAGTAACACTTCACTGAAGTTTCTTAAGCAAATTTCTTGAGCTTTTTCCATTTGATTTGTTGCTAGCAATTCGCAACAACGTTCTTGTTGATCTACTCCCAAGAAGGTGAAGTTTCATCAGTGAGGGATATTAAAGTATGCTATCCCCACTGAGAATTGGGTTGAGCTCAGAGAGATGGCACAGGAAAGTGACATATGGCGTGAATTCATTGAGGCCCTATGCATGCCGTGGGTGCCAGAGGATTAAATAAGTAAGTATGTATAATACTTAAATATATATGTATATATATACGTATATTAATGGGTGGTATAGCTTTAGGTTCACCCGTAATTCGCTCCTGGCCTATTGGTCACCAGTCCATCTCACTGCATATGGGTACCGTTGTGTGTTAAAAAAGAACACGTCGGAAGGTGAAATATGTATACATACATTTACAAGCCTAGTTTGAACATGATTGCATGAATATCCTCTAAAATGGAAAGTGAGGCACTTCCAATCTGTCATAGTGACGTCGACTAGTTTGAAAGACAACTGCCATTTAAAACAGAGATAGTGAGAGGCTGAGTTAAGGCCCGTACACGGTCGAGCATTGCTCGACGAACGAACTCTGTTCGATGTGACGTCAGAAGTGGAGAAACAGCGGATAAGGTTCTGACTTTTTCCGCTTCTGACGTCACATCGAACAACTTTTTCCGCTTCTGACGTCACCTCGAACGAAGTTCGTCGGGCAAAGCTCGACCGTGTGGACGGGGCTTTAGAAACGTATAGTGCCTGAAAGTGGCCTTGGATGTTCCGTTGTCAGCCACTAGATACGAATACCACGGCGGCGTTGATAATGATAATTCATGTAAATCAGAAGGGCTTGAAGGATTCCTGACATGGTCATTCATTCAATGTAGGCATTACTTAAGGTTCTTTGCAGCCCTTCGGCTCCTAATGCAACTGCTTTCATTTCTTTTACTGTACCTTCTTTCATATTGCCTTTCCTCCACCTTACTTTCCAGCCTTTCCTAACAATTGATTCATAGTGCAACTGTGAGACTTTCCTCCTGGTACACCTTTCAAACCTTTTCACCGTCAATTTCCGTTTCAGCGCTGAATGGCCTAAGTTGCCTCAGTGCTTGACATTATGCCTAAAATCTATACATCAATCAGTCAATCACATAATGACCTCATAGTTCTTATAATAGTTGCTTTGATCATATGGATACTAATGAGCCTCCTTTGAGCTGGGCGCTCGGACATGTGTCCCGTCTTGGCTATCGACGGAAGATCTTGTGAGTAATTATAGAAAGAAAGCCGATATCCTCTTATCGTTGGACACATCGTAAGTTTGACCGCTGGGCCTCGTTTTACAGGTGGCAGCCCTATAAAATCAATTAAGATAGGTGATGTTGATAAGAAAAAAGTTAGACTTCTGTTGAAGTTTTTCATTGTTGTTTACGTGTTTTTGTCCGTATGAAATATTATTATTCTTGGAAAAGGAGAGTGATGTAAGTCAAAAGGCTCTTAAAGAGAAAGCAGCCCAGTGCAAAAAAAGTTGAAGAATGTATCATTTGGTTCGTAATTAATAAACTTCACTCTTCCCTGAGGCTTAACATTATCATTCTTCGTAATAAATATTGTATGTTGACCAAATATGATGTAAAAAACACATGATATTTAAGTAGAATCTATTTGAAAATATGGAATTTTCAATAGTTTTACTGTACATTTCGTTATATTATTTACTGAAAATGTCATCTATATTCATTTTGATTAAACCTTTATCATATAGTCCATATATGTCTTGATGTTCATTCTTATGCACATTGTCCCACTTTTGTAAAGCAACAAACATCATTCTTTCACTCAGTTATGTAAGCAATTTAAAGTTATGAATCATGATTTTGATCAATTTAAGATACCTGATAATCTCCTGGTAATTTTCGCACGCAGCGTTCATATTCAGTAGCGACTGGTTAACTTTTGTTTTTGCATTTTACATTACTTATTGAACTTTGATAGTGTATCAAGATTAGTTACTGATAAGAGAGAGAGAGAGAGAGAAGAGAGAGAGAGAGAGAGAGAGAGAGAGAGACGAGAGAGAGAGAGAGAGAGAGAGAGAGAGAGAGAGAGAGAGAGAGAGAGAGACGCTTTTATTAAAATCATTTTTTGAGTCACCAACTAATCATGTCTACAAAAATAATAGCTTGGGAACCAAAAAATGAAATGAAATGAGACAAGAAATATATATATATATATATATATATATATATATTATATATATATATATATATATATATTATATATATATATATATATATATGTATTATTGTAGACATGATTGATTATTAGAAAATCCTGGTGTGCCTCAGATTTTTTTTTTTTTTACTTTTTAGTGCAATCTCATAAACGCATCTTAAATGTTTTTATTCTTTTAATTTATACTTTCTAGTTTTGCCAAAAATTGTAACAGATTCATGGTTGAAGCTAACGAAATTCGAGCCAAAGAAGCTTTGAAAAATCCTTACAGTTATGAAGTCAGTCTACAGAGTCAAAGAAGGTATAAAAAAATCGATTTTCATACAAATCCTGAAATATTGGGAGAGGTCACTGTAGGGTCACTAGAGCTCACTACTGTTGACCTACTGATCATGTAAGGTGGTATTATCACAGCCCATCGAAAGAAGGGAATCGGTCGAAAATTGAGTTCCAAGTTTTGACCCAAGTTAAATAAAAGGATAGAAAAAGGACAATGAAGGGGTTCCTGGATATTCTTAGGACAGATCACACTCGTGGACTCCTTGTTGCCAACTCTTCCCACGTGCAAATGTCACCCACCAGATATTAAAATGCAATTATGAAGCTGGGCATCATTCAACAAGATTCTTGCACCATATCTCGTAGGAAACATCATTCATAAAACAAGACGTTGTCTATAATATTCATGGATATTCAAAAAAGGAGGAAAATCAGAAATAAATGAGCATGTTATACGCAAAATTCTTCTATTAAATATGCAAATTCTTAATGTACAGAAGTATCTGAATAGAAATTTTTAACACAGGCCCTCATATTATATATGAGTATATATCTATATATATATATATATATTATATGTATATCATATATATATATATATTATACATATACTATATATATATTATATATATATTCTATATATATTATATGTATGTATTATATATATATATATATATCTATCTATATATATATATATATATATATATATAATATATATATATATATACTATATATATATATATATATATATATATATATTTATATATATATATATTTATATATAATAAACGAATTTCTGCTCACTTCGAGATTCGAACTCCAGTCTCTCAAATGAAAATCCAGGGTGCCTATGGACCCTTTTTAGGTTAGCTGGTAGCAGCCTGTCCTTCCATGTGAGAGACTGGGGCTCGAATCTCGATGTGAGCAGAAATTTATATATATTTCAGATATCTGATGAGTTCTCAAGCGTACATACATAAATATACACGAGCAGCGTCGGTGAGGTTGTGTGTGTGTCTCCCGTTTATCCACGTGTATATATAACAATGCTTTCCTTCTTATATACATGTATATACATAGACTCATCATGAATTTGTTGTGCATATGGCCGGCTGAAGCTACGCACGTTTACTTTAATCCAAGTGTAAAGATGGATTTTATGTTTTTTGCACGATAGCAGACGATCATTTTAGACAGATATTCAACTAGCCATAATCTTCACAGAAAACATAACTTTCCTGAACTTTTTTGAAGAACTATTAGGTAATGCAACTTCAAAAATGATAGGATTTCAAAAGAGAAAGGGTATTACATCATCTTCTTCTTCTTCTTCTTCTTCTCCTTCTTAAATAATAATAATAATAATAATAATGATTAATAATAATAATAATAATAATAATAATAATAATAATAATAATAATAATAATAATAATAATATAATAATGTTACAGTTCATGGCGCTATGCAGATGCAGAAAAAACCTACATGGAAATAACTCCGCACACCAGCATGATTTAGAAAATAGCATTAACGGGTAAATTGTTAATAGCATTATTTGCAATAATATTAGTCGGAAGTGAAGCCGGTGTGGAATTCATGCTACAATTGTTTTTTTATCAAACGCTAATGAATATTAAGCTCCACGAAAAAAATAATGAAGAGAGACTACCGCAAATGTAAGTCAGTGCAAGAGAAATAAAAAAAAATTATAATAATTGGCCCTCTGCAGAACGAAGAAGAAGAAGGAAAGCGAGGAGGAGAGGTCGTCATTCCTCAGGTGGCAGATATTTTCAAGTATAAGGAGGCCATGGTTATCAGAGGCGCAAGTCGACCACAGAATTTAGCGACAGGCAATTTTCGACATTTTACGCTTCGCGTAAAGTCATTCGTTTTTTTCCATCTCTTTCGTTTTATGCCTTCTATTTCTGGGTCGCTCTGCAAGAAAGAAAGAGAGAAATGGGAAAGGAAAAAAAAAAAAGGCGTCAAGTAGGAGGTCGAATAACGTCCAGTCGTAATTACGTCAAAGTGGAACCGCCGTTTTTGTTAGGCGCTAATAGAAAAAAAAAGATATAAGAAGATAAAACGTAAATTTTATGCGAGGTTTTAGAATGGAAAAGAGTCATAATCATTGTTCAGAGTTAATATTATCGTCCTTACATTATACCATACATGGCTATTTCAGGGATGGACGGAAACCGCCGTTACTTTCGGTTGGTTTGGTTTTATGACGGTTGTCTTCCATTTCAGTTTAAATTTTATGGCCTCAGGAACTGAGATTAAAACTGCAAAAAGAAAAAGAAAATGGTAACCTTATTTACATCTCGTTATTCGAATAGATGATTATACACGAGACAAGACCAGCACCCATAATCCCATAAAATGATGCCAATTTTTTTTGTTATGTCACGGTCGAGAAAGATTATATTCAGTAATGATATATGATATATATATATATATATATATATATATATAATAATATATTATATAATATATATATTGATAATCTTTTTAGATCGTGACATAATCATCCATTCGAATAACGAGATATAAATGCGATTTCAAATAAGGTTGTCATTTTTGTTTTGCGGTTTTAATCTCTGTTCCTTCTGGCTAAGATCAAAGTGTAAAGTGTAGCATATTTATTATTAAGCCATTTTGTTGAACGGCGGTTGACTCCAGGGGAAAGTATGGCGAGGCCAGTCACATTCATATCCTACCCGCTGAAACTTTGCTTTCAAACTTCGTACATGACTGTTCCATAAGAATAGTCTGATCTGTATACTCTGTTTTCTTTTTATGTATAGTATTACTCAACAATTATCATCCCTCTCTTTCATTTCTTTTATGTATTTAATGTTGTTCACCTTATATAACATTTATACATAGTTTCTTGTATTTACTATGCAATATTCCCGTCTGATTTTGTTTCTCCATATAAGAAATTATTGACAAGTCAAGGATCATCTGACATTACTAAGTCTAAATAAACTAATGTCTGTGGGCATAAGACCAATATAAAAATTCGAATGTTCTCCAATGATACCGTTTATTTTTGTGTCATTCCTTTTGACAATAATGTTACATCCTGCAGTGACCAATGACATTTTGGACCTCGTCACTTTTTCACCCTTTGTTAAAAATAAAAGAAAATACATAACAAATTATGAAAATTATAGAGCAGTTGCGCTGATTTTTGTAAAATCTTAGACTATACTTGTTAGGTATTTTAAAGATATATTTAAAGCAAGCGATAAACAGTTTGCTTATAAAAAGGAGTTTTCTACAGCGCTTTATATAATCACCGTGATGTAAACCAATAAATATTAGGTTTCACGCAATTTTAGTGTGGTGGCTATTCGGCTGGACTGTTCGAAGGCATTTGGTTGTAGGGTGAAGTACGATAAGCTATTCAAGATTCTAATCGATCGTGGTCTGTGTCGCATTGTTACAAGACTTCTGATAACTATGTATTCCCGTATAGAGTTGCAGGTTAAATGGAACCAGTCGTACTCTGACAAATGTGCTGTAAGAAATAGTGTTAAGCAAGGAGGGGTCATGTCACCTCTTCATTTTACTCTTTAGATTGGTGGTCTTATTAATTGCGCTACTGCGGCTGGGGTTGGATGCTATATAAGGAATATGTGTTCATGTGTTTTTATTTATACTGATGATGTCATTTTACTCGCACCAACTCGTAGATTAATGCAGTATTTGCTTGACGAATGTGAAAAGTTTGGCGTGGATTTTGGACTTTTATATAATCTAGATAAATGTAAGACGATTATATTTGGCAATAGTCTTGATATACAACTTTAAGTTATGCAGTAAAAATCTCCAAATAGTTAATAAGGTTAGTCATCTTATTTTGGTCACATGATGTCTAAAACAAGAGATATTTGATTGAAAACATCTAGTCTCTTGATATTAAAACGAGAACAAAATGTCATTATGTCTCGGTTTAATTTTCGATCGCCCGATGTAAGAATTAACATTTTTAATATGAATTGTACCAGTTTTGACGGATCTCATTTAAGTAATTTCCAGACAACTGGCGCGAGAGATCTGGACAGAGCTTACACCCTCCTCTCGCAGGCTCGTAAGTGTACACGAGAGGACACATTGTAGTTTAATCCCACCGTTAATGATAGTGATAAAAATTCATAAAGTGGTTACGTGCGGCAAACGTTCGGCTTTGTTAACATGGCAGAGGGTGTTGGATATCGATTCCAATTACAAAAACCTGGAGTTCGACAGGGATTTGTAACGTCAGAGTCAGTATCAGATTATTATCTCTGTTGTTGGCTGAGTCGATAATGTCACTGGAGTCCTGATTTCTCCTCAGCCCACTGGGCGCTGGTTCGAACCCACGAGAGGACGAAATTATTATCAACTAAAAAATTCCCCTTCGGTCAACATATATGAAAATATATTAATTCCGAGGTAGAGCAAATTAGATATTAAATGATATTTGTAGCTCGATGTATGTATATGAATCATGATGATTGTAATAAAAATTCTTATTTATATAGTGTATATATATATATATATATATATATATATATATATATATATATATATATATATGCATTAAGCTACAAATGTCCTTTAAATATCCAATTCGCTTTACCTCGGAATTAACATGTTTTTATGTGTTAAACGAAGATGAATTTTTTAGTTGATAATAATTTCGTCCTCTCGTGGATTCGAATTGGTGGACAGAGGAGAAATCAGGACCTCAGTAAAGTCACCGACTTGGCACTGAAGTTCTGATTTCTCCTCTGTCCACTGGTTCGAATCCACGAGAGGACGAAATTCCCTTTCGTTTAAAATACATGAAAATATGTTAATTCCAAAGTAGAGCGAATTGGATATGAAAGGACATTTGTTGCTTAATGCATGTATATGAATTACTGAACAATGTGATCAAATTCACACACACGCACACACACACACACACATATATATATATATATCATTATATATATATATATATATATATATATATATGTGTGTGTGTGTGTGTGTGTGTGTGTGTGTGTGTGTGTGTATATATATATATATATATATATATATATATATATATATAGAGAGAGAGAGAGACGAGAGAGAGAGAGAGAGAGAGAGAGAGAGAGAGAGAGAGAGATAGAATTAATTTTGCAACGAAGAGGTTTGAAGACTGAGGACGTGCTAGCCTAAGGTTCGCTGTAATTACAAAGATCAAGGTGATACACTGGTTCTTGCATCGTTCCGTATAAGACGATAAAATCTTTTCCATTCAAGAGTGGGAGGTTACCTTTTAGCAGGGCAATAGTTTCATAGAAAATACCTTGATTTATTTCCCTTCATCAAAACTGTGATATTCTGTCTTAATTATAATTAACCATTTCTTAATTATACTTTACGAGCGCAAGAGTTGGTGTCAGTAAAGTGCGCCTGACACGAGCATGATCTAGGCTAATGGTTCTTTCTTTCTTTTTTACCTCCTATCTTTGCACCAAATAGCCAATACCAATTTCTTTATTTTTGTATAATAGAATCCACGTATAAGTTCCCGGAAGAAAATGTGTTCGTGTGACACGGCTTCAAGTCTACTTTTGAGCAGAAGTGAGGGAGCCTTTTATAGGGCCAGAAATAGCAATTTGTTTGAGGTACTGTTCCCCCAACAACTGAATATAAGTAAAATGGTAATTGGTTCTTAGTAGATGTTATTAACGAAAACCCTCCTCCACGATCAGGTTTCTTCGCATCCCCTTGGAACAGAACGTATAATGTAACGGGACTCTTGCAAGTCTTCCAAAGCTGATCTTTGTGGGATATGGAATGGTTATTATTGGCGATTCCGAGCAGCTTACTAGGCGTAGATAACGAGATGATTGGTCAAGTGAACAATTAAGTAAGGTGTTGACTGACGGGGGATTATTAGTTAGAGGATGATTAGTAATTGGGTTGATCGATTAAGTGGATAGCCCCTATACCACAGGGTACTTATGACGAGACTGGAAGGGTCTTACATCTCTGGAAATCTCTTTTTACTAGCTTGCTCTCTTATTATTCAACGCGCACAGCGCTTCTATTACTAGAACTTTAAAAAAGTCTATTTATGTCCATTTTCTTCAATTTGTTATTTTATAAAAATGATCCTCCTATTTAAGTGCGGAATGCAACAATATTTTCCTTCTTTTCCACTCAAGATCAATAAATTCACTTGACTAATTAATGAGCCCCAGTCCGACGGCTCTCGTAGGTCGTCAGTGTAAATACTACCAGACTAGATCGTGTTGGGTTTGCAGGTATCTAATGTCCTAGTTTTTAATATTTCACATTCTTACAGATCTGCTATATCTAGGTGAAACGTGGAAAGTTATCATATGAATGTATGTATGTATGAATGTTTATACCACGACGTGGTTTATACAAGAGTATCTGAGTAGTGCGTGTGTGTCATTAATCACCTTTTCAAATAAGGTCCATGATTCTATCGTTAAAGGGCCACAACATCGTTTTTTCCCAGTAAAGCATAAAGGGCTTAACCTGTATTATATATTACTGCAATCTCTTCTATCAGGAAACTTTTCGAGTTCATTAACATGGCTGGAAAAATCAAATTTACTATTCTATTCCAAGTATGGTGACCTCAAGGTCGTAAATGTTTTATGAGCAGATGCATTCCATACTAAGAGTACCTGTGTGTGTGAAAAGTCTTCCAACTTAATTTCAGCACTTGATAGTTGGAAGAATCTTTTGAATAAGAAAATAAGAATGACCGTAATTAAAAGTCTTTTGGAATTCTTTTCCTTAAAAATATAATTAATAGTAAATTGAGCGTTAATGCAGTCATTGTGAATTCTTTAAAGAGACTGTCTTCGAACAAAGGAAAATTAATGAACAATCTTCTGATATCCTTTAAGGTAATGAATTTGATGAATGATAAGTCAAGAATCAAGCAAACGCGTAATTAATCTGTTAAGAAACGAACTTATTTAATGATTAACTGAGAAGTTTTCTAGTCGTTTATGTAAGATAAACGTAATTAATTTCATTGTTCAAGAATAAATTTCAATGTGCAGATTCTGTGCAGCTGTTAAATGGTCACAAAACCAGTCGAAAAAATTCAAGAAAAATTTCTCATTACACTGGACGTAACCATAATTTCCTTAGCTCTTTTATAAGAATGATTCTTTATCCCTGCTATCTGTATTTTAGACTAGTTATAGTATTGTATTGAACTATAGTGAACTAAATCAAAAGGGAAAAAAATTTAATAACTAGGCTTTGTAACTAAAAATAGTCGTTTAATTTACAAATTAGATTTAGGATCTCGAAAGATGAAAGAACCGAGAATGAACTTTCGTATGAATCCCTCAATAATCGTGTGTGTGCGTGTGTATGTGTGTGTGTGTATGTGTATGCACTGAAGATAACTTTTGCACTGCAGTTTGTTTTTTCCTCTTATTCTGATATGACCTTATT
>NC_087200.1:142280635-142303135 GCF_015104395.2 Macrobrachium nipponense | reverse complement strand
CATCCAAAAAAACTTTCAAGACAGTCTTGATTTAACCTCCGTGTCATAATAAAAGAAATGTCATGACTCTGTTTTAGCATGTTATGTAGCCCAATCATTGAGTGGCAAGATAATATCACACCTTTTTGGAATTTGTAAAGGCAATTAAATTTTGGGTTTTTTACCCTCCTTCCCAGCATAGCATCAACCATTTATTGTAAAGCACTTTTCTGGCATCAGATACACTATTTCCACTTTCCATAAGAAAACCGTGGACCAGAAAATGATTGCAAATTAACTTTATCAAATGGGGAACATCAGCAAATATGAAGACATTCCTGTTTTTTCTTCTTTTGGGAAACTAAATATCAAATACCCATAATGGTCTTTTTGCTATTATTATGGCATCCAAATGCAGCACAAACGCCAGGCATGCTTGAAGTTAATAAACGTGAAAGAGGTCAAGTAAGACTACCTCTAGTCAGGTCAAACCTCTGCCACCGTCTCCGAAAATTGACGTCACAAAAGCTCAGCCCACATGCGCGTAGCTCACTGATGAGCCGACCTCTCCGAGTATATTTAAAGGACCTTGGGTATGGTAATTGCTCGCTGACCGCACTCTTGAATGACCGCTGGGGCACGAACCGCTGGCTTGCCCATGAGAAAAACGTTTATTGGGTTAAAAATGGATCGAAGTTAAAATGAATATGGGTTGATGGATCAGGAGTAAAAATGGATCGGGTAAAATGGATCAGTGTAAAAATAGATCGGGTAAAAAAAATGGATCGGGGTAAAAATAGATCGGGGTAAAAATGGATCGGGTGGTAAAAACTAGATCGGGGGT
Organism: Macrobrachium nipponense; assembly: GCF_015104395.2. Lineage (NCBI taxonomy): Eukaryota > Metazoa > Arthropoda > Malacostraca > Decapoda > Palaemonidae > Macrobrachium > Macrobrachium nipponense. The sequence continues at coordinate 142,302,312 of NC_087200.1, read as the reverse complement.
AAAAAAACAAAATGGATCGGTGGGGGTAAAATGGATCGGGGGTAAAAATGGATCGGGGTAAAAATAGATGCGGGGGTAAAAATGGATCGGGGTAAAATAGATCGGGGTAAAAATGGATCGGGGGGTAAAAATAGATCGGGGTAAAATAATCGGGTGTAAAATGGATCGGGTAAAAATGGACTGGGGTAACAATAGATTGGGGATGAAAAAGAGATTGGTGTAAAAATTGGATGGTAAAAATGGACTGGTGTAAAAATGGATCGGGTAAAAAATGGACACTGGTGTAAAAAATGGATCGTGGGGTAAAAATGGACTGGGGTAACAATAGATTGGGGTATAAAAAGAGATTGGTGTAAAAATGGATCGGGGTAAAAATGGACTGGTGTAAAATGGATCGGGGTAAAAATGGACTGGTGTAAAAATGGATCGGGGTAAAAATGGATTGGGGTAACAATAGATTGGGGATAAAAAGAGATTGGTGTAAAAATGGATCGGGGTGGAAAAATGGACTGGTGTAAAAATGGATGGGGTAAAAATGGATCAGGGGTTAAAATGGATCGAGGGTAAAAATAGATTGGAGTAGAAATGAATCAGGGGTAAAAATGGATCGACGTAAAAAAGGATCAGGGTAAAAATGGATAGGGGGTAAAAATGGGTCGGTGGGGTAAAATAGATCGGTGTTAAAAATAGATCAGGGAAAAAAAGGGGTGGGTGGGGGTAAAAATGGATTGTTGTAAAAATGGAAAAATTGGATTGTGGGTAAAAATGGATCGGGGGTAAAAATGGATCAGTGTAAAAAAGGCATCGGTGTAAAAATGCATCGGGACAAAAATGGATCGAGGGCAAAAATGGATCACGTTAAAATGGATCGGATAAAAATTTGGAAAAATCGGTGTAAAAAATTGAAATTGGGGCTAAAAAAATTTTTTTTTAAAAATGGGATCTGGGGTTAAAATGGATTGAAAAAGTGGTAAATATGGACGAGGGTAAAATGGGATCGGCAAAAAGGTAACAGGATCAAAGTGGGGTAAAAATTGGGATCTGGGTTAAAATGGATTGGGGTAAATATGGATCGAGGGTAAAAAGGATGGAGGGTAAAAAATGGATCAGTGTAAAAAATGGATCTTTGGTCCCAAAAATGGATCATGGTATCAAATGGATCAGTGTATAAATGGATAGGGGTTAAAATAGATCGGGGTAAAAATAGATTACTGTAAAAATTGATTGGGAGTAAAAATGGATCATGGGTAAAATGGATTTGAGTAAAAATGGATCATGGTAAAAATGGATCGGGGTAAAAATAGATTACTGTAAAAATTGATTGGGAGTAAAAATGGATCTGTGTAAAAATGGATCAGGGGTAAAAATGGATTGGGGGTAAAAATAGATCGGAGTAAAAATGAATCAGGGGTAAAAATGCATTGACGTAAAAAAGGATCTGGGTAAAAATGGATCGGGGATAAAAATGGATCGGGGTAAAATAGATCGGTGTAAATATAGATCAGCGTAAAAATTGATTAAGGGTAAAAATGGATCCGTGTAAAAATGGATCGGGGTAAAAATGGATGCAGGTAAAAATGTATTGGGGGTACAAATGGATCAGCGTAAAAATAGATTGGGGTAAAAATGGATCGCGATGAAAATGGATGGGGGTAAAACAGATCGGTTTAAAAATAGATCAGGGTAAAAATTCATCGGGGGTAAAAATGGATCGGTGTAAAATAGGATCGAGTGTAAAAATGGATTGGGGGTAAAAATGGATTGGGGGGGTAACGATGGATCAGGGTAAAATTGGAGCGGAGGTAAAAAATGGATCAGTGTAAAAATAGATCGAGGTAGAAAATGGATCGAGGGTAAAAATGGATTGACGAAAAAAGGATCGGGGTAAAAATGGATCTGGGTAAAAATGGATCAGCGTAAAAATGGATAGGGGTAAAACAGATCGGTGTAAAAATAGATCAGGGTAAAAATTGATCGGGGTAAAAATGGATTGGTGTAAAAAGGGATCGGCGGGTAAAAATGGATCGGGGTAAAAATGTATCGGGTAAAAATGGATGTAAAATGGATCGGTAAAAATGGATCGGTGTAAAAATGGATCGGTGTAAAAATGGATCGGGGTAAAAATGTATCGGGTAAAAATGGATCGGGGTAAAAATGTATCGGGTAAAAATGGATCGGTGTAAAAATGGATCGGTGTAAAAATGTATCGGGTAAAAATGGATTGGGGTAAAAAGATGTAAAATGGATCGGTGTAAAAATGGATCGGTAAAATGTATTTAGTATCGGGTAAAAATGGATCGGTGGGGTAAAAAGGAAAATCGGTGTAAAAAATGGATCGTAAAATTTTTGGGTAAAAATGGATCGGGGGAAAAATTTATGGGTAAAAATGGAGGGGTAAAACTGTATCGGGTAAAAATGGATCGGGGTAAAAATGTATTGGGTAAAATGTATAGGTAAAATGGATCTGGGTAAAAATGGATAGGTGCTAAAAGGGATAGGGCTAAAAATGGGATAAGGGCTAAAAATTTACGGGGGTAGAAAGCGACATGGGGGTAAAAATGGATAGGGGGTAAAAATGGACAGGGGCTAAAATGGACAGGGTGTGGGGGAAAAATGGATAGGGGTAAAAAATTTACGGGGGTGAAAATGGACAGGGGGTAGAAATGGACAGGAGGTAAAAATGGACAGGGGTATAAATGGATAGGGGGGTGGGGGGTAAAAATGGATAGGGGGGAAAAATTTATGGGTTTAAAAATGAATAGGTGGTAAAAGAAGGAAAGGTGTAAAAAAGGATAGGGTAAAAATGAACCGGGGTTCAAAATGTATAGGAGGAAGAATGGAGAGGGTGTAAAAATGGACAGGGGTAAAAATTGACAGATTTTTCAACTGAACAGGTGGGGGAATGGACTGGGGGAAAATGGGTTTAACAATGGTTGGGGAAAATCGTTAGGAGTAAAATTGGATAAGGGGAAAATGGACAGGTGTTAAATGTGAACAGGGGGTAAAAGTGGACAGATAATTTTGGAAATAGGAAAAACTGACACGGGGAAAATGGACAGGGGAAATTTTTGGGGGAAAAAGGGCTAAAACGGAAACAGGGCAATATTTTTGACGAAAAAAAATTGGAACAAGGAAAAAATGGACCAAAGGGGGGAAAGGAAAGGAAAATGGGGACAGGGGGGATGGTGGACGGGGGTAAAAATGGAAACAGATACCTTTTGAAATAGGAAAACTGACCACGGGTAAAATGGACAGGGGATTTTGGACAGGGGTAAAAATGAACAGGGCAAATATTCGACAGAAGGAAAAATGGACAGGGGGGAAAATGGACAAGAGGAAAATGGACAGGGGGGATGGTGGACGGGGGTAAAAAGGGAAAGGGGGTAAATGGGATAATGGGAAAAATGGACAGGCGTAAAAAGGGACAGGGGGAAAATGGACAGGGTTTGGACGGGGGAAAATGACAGGGTGGAGAATGGACAGGGTAAAAATGGACATGGGTATAAATGGACAGGGAGAAAATGGACAGGAGGTAAAAATGGACAGGGGGGAAATGGAAAACTTCCGTACAGGCTTTTCTAAAATAATCAATGAACATTTTAATGCTCTTTAAGTAAATTTGATTTTGAAAAACCCTATTACAATTGGCTCCTTTTCAGAGTAAAAGACCGACTGTGCCCTTTGATGACGTCTATTGTGGTCTGCTATAAGTATACTTGTACTAACTGTGATATAGGAAATTATGTGGGATCCATGAAGCGTCTCCTTGGTGTACGAGTTGATTCTCATGGGCGGTTAGCCACAGAACGGGATGTCACTTGTCCAACCCAGATGCATCTAATATAAGAAGTCATTCTTTAAAATGTAAAAGTAGTATCGAATACAAAGATTTCTCTACAATTAGAGAGGTCAAAAACTCAAAAGACCTATTTATTTTAGGGAAGTTGAAAATAAAACAACTTGCTCTTGTTTTAAATACCATGTCCTCAGCTGTTCAGAGTGTTACTGTTTACTCTTCGTTTCTACTCTAGACTTTGCTCTGGCAGGTTAGCTCCTCTCTTCCTTTAGTTATTTATTTATCATTAATATTTTCTTAATAAAACCTTCTCATTAAACCTTACTTATGAGTAGATTAATGTTCAATTTTATTAAGTTTGTTTTAATGTGAATGGTGTTTTAACTTAACTTATTGTGTGTTTTAAGTATGGTTTCATATTAAGTTGACTTATAGGTAACCATTATTTTTAATTGTATAATTATTTAAAAGTTTAAAAATTATTTAATTTATATCTATTGTAGAATTACTTGAGGATGCAATAATGTATTGTGAAACGTCGGAATAAATCTGTCGTTATGTCAAATTCATGTGTGTTCCTACCTGCCTTCATCTACTTATATATATATAAACATATTGGAATAGGGAGACACGTTCTGTCTTTTATCCATTTATTTAGCGCCGACTTTTCGTAGAAGCTTGATACATTTTCAAGGCTGAAATTACGATTACGTATTAATTGCGTATAAGATATATATATATATATATATATAATATATATATATATATATATATATATATATATAAACATATTGGAATAGGGAGACACCATTCTGTCTTTTATCCAGTATTATTTAACCGCCGACGTTTCGTAGAAGCATGATACATTTTCCAGCTGAAATTACGATTACATATCAATTGCGTATAATTAGTAAAAGATACACACATTGTTTACCAACACCATAATTAAAAACCTTTCAATAAATTGAGAACAAAAACAGAATAAAAACAGAAACACAGAATACAGTGAAAGGGCTAAGAGAGAAAAAATAATAATTACAAAAAATAATAAAAAAACTCAAATATAATAATAATAATAATAATAATAATAATAATAATAATAATAATAATAATAATAATAATAATAATAATAATAATAATAATAATAATAATAATAATAATAATATACCTATCCCTGATGGGGTAGGGTCCAGCTATGGGTTAAATAGCAAAACTCAGCAATGATGGAAAGAAATGAAGGATTAAACGACAACGACGTAAATGGAACCTCTGGCAACAGAGGAGCTTCGCCTGGCAACCAGGTATTCAACCCAATTGAAGGGGAAGACGGTCAGGTACTTGGAGGTCGTCATTCAGCAACTGATCACCACAACGACAATAATCAACAGCCTGAGATTGGAGCTACAGAGGCAAAAAGGAAGAAATGGACAAGAGAAGAAAATAAGGAAATATGGAGATGCTACATCAGAAGCAACCCGACGGAGAGAGGATATAGAAGAAGATTGGTTCAACATCTGGAATGAGAGGAATAAACACCCCCCAAACAGAGCAGAGGCTGGCAGACCAAGCAAGGAACATAAAGAAAAAGAACTGGCTCTCCCCAACAGAAAGAGAAGAACTGGAAAGGGAAATGTCACACGACAACGAATTACATGAAGACGAACTGAGAGACGATGCCACAGAAGACGACAGGGAGGATGAGGTATCAAACAACGACACACGAAGAAACACCGACGAAGTAACAGAGAGGACGGAATGGGTAGAAAAGATTAGACAATGGATGGAGCCAGATACAGAGAGAACAAAGATCCCCTCCATGAAAGCCTACAACACCAAGAAATTAAGGGAGAAAACAAGTGAGGTCAATGAAATACTGGGCATAATACAGACCACCAGTATCACAGAAACAAATAACTTGACATATGCAGGAGCAAGATTAGTAGCAGAACTGATGGGAATTCGAACACCAACACCACCAGCACAACCACCAACAGACAACCAAAACAGCAACCTCCTTGGAAAAGGCGCCTGGAAAAGCAAATCATGGTGATGAGATCTGACTTGAGTAAACTGAAAGAGATGGCAGAAAAAAAGGCTAAGAAGCAAGAAAACAAGGGAGGAACTCAACGAGAAATACAAAGTACAAGAGAGGGGATTAAACAAACACAATAGAAGATGTAAAACAGAGGCTTAAGGCAAAGCACATAAGATCCAACGGTACATGAACAGGAATAAGGGATACCAACAGAACAAACTATTCGGAACCAACCAGAAAAGACTATACAGCCAACTAAGAGGGGAAGACAACCACCTAGAAATTCCCGAAGCCGAACCAAGTAAGAGACTCTGGGAAAATATATGGAGCAATCCGGTATCACACAACAAACATGCAACATGGCTCCAGGAAGTCAAGGAAGAAGAAACAGGGAGAATAAAACAAAGATTCACAGACATCACGACAGACACAGTCAGACACCAACAAAGAAAATGCCAAACTGGAAAGCCCCAGGTCCCGATGAAGTCCATGGATACTGGCTCAAAAACTTCAAGGCCCTACACCCACGAATAGCAGAACAACTCCAGCATTGTATCTCAAATCACCAAGCACCCAAATGGATGACCACAGGAAGAACATCCTTAGTACAAAAAGACAAGAGTAAGGGAAATATAGCCTAGTAACTACAGGCCTATCACCTGCCTACCAATAATGTGGAAGTTACTAACAGGTATCATCAGTGAAAGGCTATACAACTACCTAGAGGAGACAAACAACCATCCCCCACCAACAGAAAGGCTGCAGAAGGATTGTAGGGGCACAAAAGACCAGCTCCTGATAGACAAAATGGTAATGAAGAACAGTAGGAGAGGAAAACCAACTAAGCATGGCATGGATAGACTATAAGAAAGCCTTCGACATGATACCACACACATGGCTAATAGAATGCCTGAAAATATATGGGTAGCAGAGGAAAATACCATCAGCTTCCTCAAAATAAAAAACCAATGTCGCATCTGGAATACAATACTTACAAGCTCTGGAATAAGACTAGCAGAGGTTAATATCAGGAGAGGGATCTTCCAGGGCGACTCACTGTCCCCACTACTCTTCGTAGTAGCCATGATTCCCATGACAAAAGTACTACAGAAGATGGATGCCGGGTACCAACTCAAGAAAAGAGGCAACAGAATCAACCATCTGATGTTCATGGACGACATCAAGCTGTATGGTAAGAGCATCAAGGAAATAGATACCCTAATCCAGACTGTAAGGATTGTATCTGGGGACATCAGGATGGAGTTTGGAATAGAAAAATGCGCCTTAGTCAACATACAAAAGGCAAGTAACGAGACTGAAGGGATAAAGCTACCAGATGGGAGCAACATCAAACACATGATGAACAGGATACAAAATACCTGGAATAATGGAAGGATAGATATAAAACACCAAGAGATGAGACAGGATTACAAATACCTGGGAATAATGGAAGGAGGAGATATAAAACACCAAGAGATGAAGGACACGATCAGGAAAGAATATATGCAGAGACTCAAGGCGATACTCAAGTCAAAACTCAATGCCGGAAATATGATAAAAGCCATAACACATGGGCAGTGCCAGTAATCAGATACAGCGCAGGAATAGTGGAATGGACGAAGGCAGAACTCCGCAGCATAGATCAGAAAACCAGGAAACATATGACAATACACAAAGCACTACACCCAAGAGCAAATACGGACAGACTATACATAACACGAAAGGAAGGAGGGAGAGGACTACTAAGTATAGAGGACTGCGTCAACATCGAAAACAGAGCACTGGGGCAATATCTGAAAACCAGTGAAGACGAGTGGCTAAAGAGTGCATGGGAAGAAGGACTAATAAAAGCAGACGAAGACCCAGAAATATATATACAGAGACAGGAGAAAGACAAAAAGAACAGAGGACTGGCACAACAAACCAATGCACGGACAATACATGAGACAGACTAAAGAACTAGCCAGCGATGACAATTGGCAATGGCTACAGAGGGGAGAGCTAAAGAAGGAAACTGAAGGAATGATAACAGCGGCACAAGATCAGGCCCTAAGAACCAGATATGTTCAAAGTACGATAGACGGAAATAACATCTCTCCCATATGCAGGAAGTGCAATACGAAAGTGAAACCATAAACCACATAGCAAGTGAATGCCCGGCACTTGCACAGAACCAGTACAAAAAGAGGCATGATTCAGTAGCAAAAGCCCTCCACTGGAGCCTGTGCAAGAAACATCAGCTACCTTGCAGTAATAAGTGGTACGAGCACCAACCTGAAGGAGTGATAGAAAACGATCAAGCAAAGATCCTCTGGGACTATGGTATCAGAACGGATAGGGTGATACGTGCAAACAGACCAGACGTGACGTTGATTGACAAGGTCAAGAAGAAAGTATCACTCATGTTGGATGTCGCAATACCATGGGACACCAGAGTTGAAGAGAAAGAGAGGAAAAATTGGATAAGTATCAAGATCTGAAAATAGAAATAAGAAGGATATGGGATATGCCAGTGGAAATCGTACCCATAATCATAGGAGCACTAGGCACGATCCCAAGATCCCTGAAAAGGAATCTAGAAAAATTAGAGGCTGAAGTAGCTCCAGGAGTCATGCAGAAGAGTGTGATCCTAGAAACGGCACACATAGTAAGAAGAGTGATGGACTCCTAAGGAGGCAGGATGCAACCCGGAACCCCACACTATAAATACCACCCAGTCGAATTGGAGGACTGTGATAGAGCAAAAAAAAAAAAAATAATAATAATAATAATAATAATAATAGAACGAACAAGACACCTACACACAGCGGTAGCGTAAGGAGAACTGACACGAAACATTGTTAAGGAGGGTAGTGAATTTCAAGTTAAGTAGCTTATTACGGGACCTATGAAAAATTACTGGAGGGAAATAATTATCCTTAAAGTAATCAGCAAGGAAAGTCACTTCAGTATGAAAGGTAGGCCAACTTGATGTCAGACTAATGGCTCTATGAAGGAGAGTGGACAGAGAATTCATTTTAAAGTTAAAAAACATGAGCTACAAAAATTGGTCCCCAAGCCAGTAAAGGTGCTCTTTCTAAAAATACCAGTATGAAAGCCAGACTCGTCCTTGGATATCCTCACATCAAGGAACGGAAGTGAATTCTGTGTTTCTGTTTCGACCGTAAATCTAATGTTATGGTGTTGGTTGTTTAAATACTCAAGAAAGGTATCAGCATGGTAATTGCATCTGAACAGGGCGAAAGTGTCATCGATGTAGCGTCTATAAAAGAGTGGCCGGAAATTAGGGGGACATACATCTAGACTCGCTCCTCCAGGGAGCACATAAGCATGTTAGCAAAAGTAGGACACAGAGGGCTTCCCATGGCTACTAGGAACCTCCTTGAGAGAGAGAGAGAGAGCGAGAGAGATAGAGAAGAGAGAGAGAGAGAGAGAGAGAGAACCTCTAAGGTCACCTTTTTTATCTTTCTTTCTTATTGCAATTTGCAATATGCTGGTTATAGTTTTATAGATTAATAATCCTATCCTTTGAGTAATGGAACAAAATGAAGAAAAGTGAGAAACTCACATGACTTTATTTTGAAAGAAATTCAAGGCCTATCACAGCGATATTTAATGAACTGAGGAGAAAATCTATTAATCTTCAAACATAATCCTGTTTATAGCCATGTGAAGAAATTAATCGAATAATTTAAAAAGATATTAAGAAGTGTCCATACCGAACAATCATTTCTTTCTGAACTAGATAAAATCATAGTCGCATAGGACGGAGTGGATAAAAAACAACACAGAATTAAATTTTTGTTCTTAATCTAAAAGCAGAGAAACTAAAAATCATAGCATCGTAAAGGCTAACCTTTTCAGTTCATCAGTATTTGACTGATGTGGATGAAAAAACAGTACCACAAATGTAGCACTTGACTTCTATCTAGAAAATACTAAGATAGTAAATAACACCATTATTTCTAAATGATGATAGGATGTCTGCAAAGTGCGTTCACATGATTTCAATATGGAAGTCAAAGTAGGCAAGATGGTGATTGTGGGAAATGTGGAGAGTGAAATATCATGTATGACCATATTTGTTAGATAGCCGGCGCACTCTTCGTAATGGATTTGATATTGATGACAAAAAAAAAAAAAAAAAAAACTTAATTACGATCTAGTCACAGTGTACCAATCTTTTACTGCTATTTTTTTATCTTCAATATTTTCTTTTAATTTTTAATATTTATCCTATCCTACTCTTCCTTTCACTTTTCTCATTTCCACTTTATGCATGTTTCCCCCATTCCTGTCCTCAGCAAGGTGGCCGACATGTAATCATGTATTTTTCTCTCTCTTTAGAAGAAGCTGCGTCTACTCATGACGTTAATTACAGCCTAACTAAGAAAATTAAGAGCTTGGATGCCACGTGGTTTTCTCATTTTCTCCAGTATAACAAACACCGCAGTTTTATCTTTTTCAAGAAAAACGAAAATAACCTTAAAACATGGCGCAAACTCTTACCTTATTACAATGGGTGAACGGCCACACAACTAACTCCACAATTAATTAGAGAAGCCGACCCAATACCCTGAGAGCGCGCCCACAACCTACCTAACCTCACGAATCCCAAATTCGACAGACCGACTCACCTCCCCATCTCGGGTTGCCACTCCACATACCCAGTGGTTGCCAGAAAGAAACAGCGGCCAATTAATGTAATATCTACTACACACTGAAACGACACTGTTGGGACAGGTTTAGGACGGAATAAAAATCCAAGTATAATTCTCAGTGTTTTTTTTAATTAGTGTATCTTACATTGTTTCTCCACGTTTTCACATCTTAGACGAAAATAATTTCATAGCCATGATATACCCATTTGTCACAATGCCAGATAACTCAAAATCATTCATTCATACCAACGCTAATAAAAATGTAGTATTAATGCCCAAAAGATTAGTAAAAAAAATAAACCTTTAACATAAGGACTTCTGCATGAAAATAAATAACTTTCATTGTACCACTGTTTTTCTCATCATATATAAAATTGTTTTATTCTATTAAGCAATGTCTAAGGCTTCAGAAAGAAAACCCCCATTCAAATATCACAAACTAACGGCAGGTTAATCTCAAACAGTTCTGCAAGCCTTTCAACAGTGTCATGTGATAAGAACCTTGAAGAATAAGCATATGTCAGATTCAACTGGTTTCTAAATGTATGGATATAGATGCACATGAAAGAGTTCCCATTCCTAAGAGAAGAGAACCTCGTGAGTTTCTTCAGAGCAACATACTGGCCCCCTTCGAATAATGCCCCAGACAGATTCCCCATGTTTGATATGGTGTAGTAGTAATTTGGCTCCCCGTCTGTCCTAAACATTTCTCTGAAATTCTGGCTTGTGTTTTCATTCCTCATTCGGTACGCTGACACCGTTAACACCTTTCGTGACGATATATCTGCGTGAAACCTTGCGTTGAATTCCTTGGCAGTCTCCCAGAACACAGGAACCAAGTCTCTTGGCGCCCAGAACGAAGATCTGTATCCATACTGTGGCCCGTGGACGCCGAGAGCTCTCGCTGACTTCTCCGAGTTGTAGTATCTCCTGATGTTGATATCGTGTCCAGCTCTCAGATTATATTCATCCTGATTGATGCCATGCTCTTGTAATAGTTTAACAAAACTAAGGTTGATAAGAGTCACAAGTGCTGAGTGAAGGCTGACTCCCTTTAACTTCGCCTTCCTGTAGAATCTGTCTGATATCTCAGAGCTAAAAATGGCTGTGACACTTTTAGTTATGACAGGCACATCTGATGGGACCTTACAAATATGCCGGATCAACGGACGAACTTTTGCGCCTTCGTCGAGTTCTCTCTTTATTTCCGCGCCCAGTTCAGGGTTCTCTTTTAATCTGGCAACTTCTTCATCGTATAATTTCAGTACTTCTGCATCTCCGGTGATGTCACCCAACTGCTCTTTATCGTCGATCATTAAACCACCCATTAGGTCGTTCACAATGTTACAGAGTAAATTGCATATTTTCACGTTAGTAGTTCCATCAGCTATGGAGTGATGTATACCAAATATCAAAGCATAATTATGAAGAAACTCCCCATTGAGGCCCTCTAGAGACGGGGATTTCCTTCCCAGAGGCAGGACTCTGACACACCACAAAGGACCCTCCTCCGAATTGTAAGTATGAAGAGTCATCTTGTCCAGCTCCTCCTTCAATAACAGATCCTTTGCGATCTGCAAAAAGGATATAAATGATAATCATTGCCACCAAAAATTTGACCTTATTTGTCATCACTTTAAATGTTAACCTACTTTTTAGCCGATGGACTTGCATATCTTATATGAAATTTAATACCTTAATAGATGAATAACACGAGTGATTGGCTACTCAGGTCTGTTGTTTGAGTAAAGTACCTAATTACAAATAGAAAGTTATTAGAAACACTGGGACCACATTGACGTGGTGAGGGGGCTCTTGAGCCCAGGAATTTGTTCATGTATTTGAGTCCAAGAGTCCCATAGATCATTATATATTTCTTTGGATTCATTTTTGTGGAATTTTCCACTTTTCCTAAATTTTATTGGACCTGATAAATAGGAAAAGATATCATAGCTCGGACTGGGTTTATATCTAAAACTATATTGTGGGAACTGTTGTAGGATCATCAACTACCCAATAATATTTGGACCTGAGAGATATAAGATTAATAACTTAAGGGCGTAACTATTTTGTGGGGTAGGACTCTCGGCATTCTATCGGTTTGCCCATAATAGGAATAGGATGGGGATGATTGGAGTCTTATAATACCAAGCTAGCAGGTTTGGCTTACACTTGGGTCACTCTAATCATGTTGAGCCATCCCTTGCGGGGTAGGGTAAGGGCATGGACAATTGGGAGTTAGTTCTCATTTGAGCCTTTGGTAATAAATTTCATGAAAGGCTGATGATGTCTTATTAAGGTTTCCAGGTTCAATTTTTTTTCTCTCCAGTCTTTATGAATAGTAGCTATAAGGAGTAGAGTACCCCTGGGCCCTTTGATGGTACCGTTTTGGCACAGTTGACGACCATTTCATGCCCCACTGATAATATTTGTTTGGAAAAATCAAAGAAACCTTCTAGTGTAATTACACTGAAACCCTATGCCCGAGTACAGAGCAAAGGGAAATTGAGTAGAAATATATGTGGAATAGGACCAAGAATATTTGAAACCTCTTATAATATATATGTGACTTTTAATCTGGAAGAATCTGTTGCAATATTTTTAATGTATATAGAGACACTGTGAAGTATTTTGGCTGAGAGAGTAAGATATCATCTGAAGGTCGAGGAAAGCTGATGGTAGGATTGACCTCAGCAAAAGAAAGTGAAAAATTAAACGCATTATCACATCTCGGAGTTAAAGAAGAATGTGCATGCTTTTTGGATTTACTCGAAGGGAGTGATGTACAGACCCCAACTGTTGGTATACTCGGAAATGTAAATGCTACCAGAGGTAATATAAATAGAAAATCAGTGACGACCTGTACTCATGCCTCTTTGGATGCTGCGCCAATGATTTCTGGCGTTCCTGCCTCTTTGAAGGCTGAGCCAGTAATTTCTGGTGCACTTGCATCTTCGGAGGCAGTGCCATTAGTTTCTGGCACTCCTGCCTCTTCAGAGGTGATGCCAGTGGTTTCTGGTGCTCCTGCCACTTCAGAGACAGCACTAGTGATTTCTGGCACCCCTGCCTCTACGGAGACAGACCCAGTGATTTTTGCTGCTCCTGCCTCTCCGGAGGCACCCCCACCTCTCTGGAGGCTGTGCCAGCTATACTTGGTGTGTCAGCTTCTTTGGAGACTGCACTAGCTATGGCTGACATTCCTGACTTGGAGGCTGTGTTATCACTATCTGGTGCTTGTGTCTCCCGGAATGCCTGCACCAGCTCCTGCACCAGCTTCTGATGCTTTGGAGGATGCACCAATGTCTGACCCTCACACCCTTCCTCAGGTAGCACGCCAGCTTTGTCTGGTGATCCTGAGATTGATAACCCGAGAAAAAGGAAAGACTGCTAAATCAATCGGTCTCCTTCCAGAAAAAAACAGGAGCAAGGCAGTTAGCTGAAAACACTTAAAAGAGGCTCCAATTTAACAGCCACAGAATTTAGTAAAATTCATTAATTTTCTTAAGTGGAACTGTTATGGATTAAGAGAGAAATGGGAAGAACTAAGGTGCTCATATCAGAAGTGTCTCCTGTATGTATAGCTTTGCAGGAGACCCTGATCGGTTATAATACATGTCCCAACCCATGAGAGTATACATCTTATAATTCCCATTATAACGTAGATATGGGAGGCCAGGGGGACACTTGTAGCTTTATATATTTGTAATGACACCCCACAAAATCCTATAAGTGTCCAGTCTACACTGCAAGTGGTAGGTGTGCAAATCCATTTGCAAAGACAACATAAAGTATGCTCTCTCTATCTGCCACCTAGTGAAGTCTTCCCCATTGATGAATTTAAATCCCTCATTCAACAGTTAACAAGTCCCTTTATTATTCTTGGAGATTTGAAAGACAGAAGCCGTCTTTGGGGTGACATCGTCACCAATAAAAGAGGAAGGTGCCCTTGTCCATCACAGAGGGTGAAAGTGTGGGAATCCTCGACACTGGGGAGTCTAAACATTTTCAAGTTCAAACAGACACATGATCAGCGACTGATTAAACTATATCCAATGATGAATGCCTTATTTATTTTAATTGGAGTGTGGTAAATGACAGATTTACCTGCAACCATTTTCCAATAGTGGTGAATGTAGCTTCAAATGCTCCATCTTCAAGGGTACCTAAATGGAACACTGGTAAAGCCCACTGGGCAGCATTCCAGGAACACAGCTCAATAGATGTCTCGGCTGATGACTTTCCCTGTGCAGATGATGCTCTTGACTTTTTTAATACAATTATGGTCTCGGCTGGCCTTCAAGCTATACCTACGGCTTCGGGCATATTTATTTTTCAACCAGTTCGCTGGCGGACTCGTAAATGCCAGGAAATTCATAGAACTATGAGGTCTGGTTTCACCAGATACTGCAGACGAAAATGCGAGTATTAATGTGTTGAATTTCAAAAAGCAAGAGTTAAATTCCTCAAGGAAATTAAAAAGCCACTAAGAATCTTGGACAATTTTCACATCTTCACTAAATTTGAAAACAACTCTGACTTTAGTTTGGATGAGAGTTAGAAAAATAGCAGGCAAGTTTACCCCTTGTCAACATTCCTTTATCAAGATCAATAGTTGTGAGGTAGCGGACGCCTAGTTAGTGGCGAATGATTTTGCTAATCATTTTACTAATGTTGCAAAGAAAAATGATGATAGACCCTATTCAGCTCAAAGAAGGCTAATGGAACAGGTCGAAATTGACTTTAATACATTAAGGAATGAACAATACAATGTACATTTTAGTATGAGAGAATTTGAATTAGCTTTAAATAAATGTACTGTATCAGTTTCTGGAATGGATGGCTTAACATATTCAATGATAGCCCTGAAAATATGACTTTTAATATCAAGCCTTATTAGCAGAGTTTACCGAAAACATATCTTCCCTAAGATTTGGGAGATGTTAAAATTACTGGCATTCATGAAACCAAGGAAAACCCCATTCAACACAGAAAATTATCGCCCTATTGAACTGACATCATGTTTGTGCAAGATTATGGAAAAGAATGGTGAACACAAGTTTGATGTGGTACTTGGAATGAGGTAAGTATCTGTCGTCTGCTCAGTGGTTTTCGAAGTATGCACTCCACAACTGATGTACTGGTTCGAATGGCATCTTCATATGTGAAGCTTTTGCTAACAAGCAGCATCACGCCACTTTTCTTGGATTTATAAAAGGCTTACGATACATCATTCTGGTAGCCTGAGTTCGCTCCCACTTGCCGCCAATGCAGAATTGGAGGAATTTATTTCTGGTGATTATAAATTCATTTCTCGATATAATGTGGTTCGGATCCAACAATAAGCTGTAGGTCCTGTTGCTAAGTAACCAATTGGTTTCTAGCCACGTTTATAATTCCCCAAGATATAACATATACCCTTTTTTGTTGATGACCTTTCGACATCATTTGCAGCAACAAGAATGGTTGTGGCTGAGCACCCTCTTCAGCTCTGCATCGTCAAATAATATGGTAAAGTTGGCTGAGGTGAATGGATTTGTTTTCAGTCAGTAAAACTGTAACCATGCATTTTTGCCGTATACGAGGATTCCATCCCGATCCATATCTGTTCATACATGGGCCAAAACTCCCATGTATTGGTGAAATGATGTTTCTTGGACTGAATTTTTACAGCAAGTTGACTTGGATTCTAATCTGATGTATATCAAGACAGCGCTTGAAAGTAATGAATGTGCTGAAAGTTAAGTCCCACTTAACTTTCAGAGCATTAGTGTTTTCCAAATTAACTTATGGGTGTGAAGCGTACACCTTAGCAAAGTCTAATAGCCTTAAAATGCCTAATTCAATCCATCATAAGGGAATAAGATTGTGTATAGTGAGCATTTCAATCATCTCCCACTGAGAATATGCTTGTAGAGGATGGTAAGATGCCTCTAGATCTACATTATCCCCGTCGGCTGGTTCGGAACTAGTACTGATTGCAGAGGCTCCCTTAGTCCTTAACAAGTGTGTATTGGAAATGAAAGGCATTGGCAATTCTATGAAAATCACACCAAGCAACCTCAAACATTTGCTTTTAGAGTGAAACTTATAACCCGTGAATTAAACATCCCTAATACAGAGAATTTACCAGCCAGGTATTCGGTTATCCCTCCCTGCAACCTTCCAGAGGTAAAATTCTGTAAATATTTTTATTCTACATACGCAGAAAACACCACTGAGGCAAAGCATTCAATATTTTTAGATCATTCATCGCAACAACGGATGGCTCAAAGTCAGATACAGGTATCGGCTTTGGAAGTGGCCTTCCTGATTTTAGAAAGAAGTGGTAGATTATTACTACTGTGCATTTCAGGGCTGTGTCTAATCGATTTTTGTCGATAAAATCTTACCAAAGTATCTGGTATAGATGGTATTTTGGAAATAGCTATTTGAAACCACAGCCTAATTGGCAAAAATATGCAGTAATATCTAATGTGGATAATTAGGGCACTTATCAGAGTAAATAAAAAAAATGTAAGAGGAAACTTAGCTAAATTTAGTAGGCATCCAGAGAGAGGCAAGTTGTGACGTAAACTATAACATCAGACATAATAGCAGGGTTCCCAGTAGTGTGAATCACAAATATTTAACACTCTTTTAGAATAAGTATTAAAGGAAAGGCTAGGCAAATCACTGTTGAGAATGACAAAAATATTACGGTTTCCATTGGTGATACCACGGTAATGAATAAGAATTTGATATATATACATATGACAATATTATAGCGAGGGGATTTGGTAAATATGCATATTAAATATCACTATTTTCATTTTACAGTTTTATGTTGACTAGGAATACATAGCAGTTATACCACTATTTCTATTTACCTTTTGATTATCAGCTATACAAGACTTTTGGAATTGGTGAAATACAATCATATTGAAACGAAAATACGATCATTTAGAGGTGGTTGGTACGATATTTTGCCCTAATGTACTGGTAACCTTACATAATAGTAAAGACTGCCGAAAACAGGGCGAGGGCAGCCGATCGTCATTGGTCAAAGTCAGGGTATACAGAACTGCTGCTTCACCTATGACAACCCCATCAAATTGTCCTCATGGCTACAAGACTGCTTTCGTGTTGCGTGATTTTTGCAAAAAAGAAAGAATCCTATGCGTCATATGCTCATAATTAACGGGTGGTAAATGGTTAATAAGGCGATACACAAACACCAAACGATTAAGAGATGAGGACAAAGGTGACCTTTAGAGGTATTATACTAGAATGACGAGTATGAAAAAGAGAGATATACAAATATTTTTTTTATAACAAGGTATTTCTAACTTTTCAGACCAAGAATAAACAATGGCCTAATTTGCTTGACTAATAAACTATCTCACTGATTAGCTGCAACGACCATTTTTAACAACTTGCCTATTCTACTGACCTCCTACACACACACACACACACACACAGACACACACACACACACACACATATATATATATATATATATATATATATATATATATATATATATATAATCTATATTATAAATTTCATTTATGTATTATGTGTATATGCATTTATGTATGTACCATATCTGTCTATATATGTGTATGTATACGGCATATGTATTTATATATGTTCTATCACCCTCTTTCCTGATGTCTAAGTATGAATAATAACAATAATGATGATGTTAAATAATGCATTTTTATTCATTCGCTAAATATTGGCCTTTATCCACATAGACCCTAAGAACGTTTGGTAAATTTCGCGGGTATCAGAACGAAATTCACATATCCTTGAACTGCATGGTAACAATAGTTTTCACAGAGACTGTTTAAGATTTGGTGCATATTTCAAATCAACAGAAGCGCGGATTGCGCCATGGAACTGTATTACAAAATTAATATTCTCATTTAAAGCCCATTCTTTAATTGTACTCTACTTGGGAGTTTGAATGTCTGAAACAATAAAAGAATTCCATATGCTACTGTTACTACTACTACCAACATCTGAGTCTTCATTCATAAAGTAGTATATGGGCGGGGTATCTGGTAACGTACGTCACTACAGTATCACTGAGTGGGAGGGTCTTTTTAGTAATGACGTTGTACTAGCCTCTATGTACGAGCCTGCTAGTTTCCCTTTAAATTTCTTTGATTTACTCTGATAAGAGCCTTAATTATCAAAATTAGACATCACTGAATATTTTTGCCAATTAGACTGTAGCTTCAAATAGCTATTTCCAAAATACGATCCATATCCGATGCTTTGGTGAGATTTTATCGACGAAAATCAATTAGACACGTCCCTGAAATGCACGGTAGTTCCATTTATTTCTTTTACAGCGGAACTGCATGCAATTTTAAAGGCCTTAAAGGAAATTTTAACTCGAGTGGAATTAGTTTTATTATGCAATGTGACTCGAGAAGTGTTCTTTGGCTTTAGATATAATGGAACGGCTGCTTATAGTGCAAGGAAGAGGGGAAGAAGCACACTTTTGCCGGGTGCCTTCTCATGTCGAGGTGGTTCGGAGTGAGGAGGCCGATCAACTTGCTAAGTTAGCAGTCACATCCCCAGAACCCAGAAGATGCCTACTGCCATATCGGGATGTACTATATTCTATTGTAGGTCAGAAAATTAAATTGTTGGTAGTCCATGTGGGAAAATGTTTGTAAAGAATAAAAAAGTGTGCGCAATATTACGTCACCAGTGCCATCCTAGGTCATATCCCTATATGCCAAGGAGGCAAGAAACGATGTTGTGCTGGTTGAATGTCTTAGTCTTGGCTTGAGTTGAGTTGAATATAGAATTTAGGCCAAGGGCCAAGCACTGGGACCTATGAGGTCATTCAGCCCATAAATGAAAATTGACAGTAAAAGGTTTGAAAGGTGTAACTGGAGGAAAACCTTGCAAGTGCACTATGAATCAATTGTTAGGAAAGGGTGGAAAGTAAGATGAAGGAGAATATGAAAGGAGGTACAGTAAAAGGAACGAAAGTGGTTGCAGCTTGGGGCCGAAGGCAATCTGCAAAGAACCATAAGTAATGCCTACAGTGCACCACATGAGGTCCACTACGGCACTATCGCCCTACGAGACCTAGTCTTGGGAATTTCAAATAGGTTCCTTTCCTTGGGACGCAACTGGAAAGGACATTTTATCTTTGCTACAATTCCCAGTGAGGATTGCAATATGGTGCAGTTGTGAATTTTGTTAGGAAGACAGGCATCCTCAATAAATTTTAAATTGTACACATATGCAATGTGTATGTATACATAGTATAGTAAATAGATGTGCCTATTCAGAATATACACATATATATATATATATATATATATATATATATATATATAATATATATATATATTGCTACTGTCAAAATGCATATTTCCCCTCTTCGATTGTATAAAATATTGTGTATAAGATTTTGTGCAACATTTTTTCAGATTCCTAGATAGCTTAGAGATAGGATGTTTTAAATGTGTTCAGATTTCGCATAACATAATGTAAAAGAATACATATATATATAACGTAGAATGTAGAAAGAGAGAGAATATCTTTGTCCGTTCAAAGCTAGAGTTGTTTTTCAAAATCTGTCAACACGTTTGATAAGCGAGCTCGAGTCTTCATTTGTGTTTTGGGATTCTGTCATCAAGTAAGATAAGGGACATCTGCTTCAGTCGATCGAGTCGAGTACATGTCTTTTTTTTAACAGACTGGTCTCATGCGTGTATGTCTGTCAAAGCCACGTGCAGATTACACATTTTGTATGTAAAGTTGCGCAAGATTTCGAAGCTTCTAGAAAGAATTGGGTCTCAAAACGTTTTGTCATCTCACCTCTCCAGCTTCCGTAAGGGAGAAGTTTTTCATTCGGGCTCAGATACTTGAGGCATTCAGATCTCTCTCTCTCTCTCTCTCTCTCTCCATCGCATAGCACTTTTGATTTTAAAAGTAACGTAACGATTTCGTACTTATTTGAATGGTCACTCGTAATTTGTAAATTTCAGATTTGATATTTCTTAGTTTGTTTAGTAGTATTTAGTGTTTTTGTGGAATCTGAACAAACATTGTTGTTGTAACGGCGCCTGGTTTTGTGAAAGTGTGAAACAAGCCTGCAGGAAAGAAAGAAATTGGTATACCAAAAAGGTAAAGTGTGTTATATTTTAATTAGTTGCAACTAATAACTGATAGGAACAGTGGTTAGATAACAACTAATAAACTGATAGGAACAGTGGTTTGGTAAAAACTAAATAACTGATGGTTACAGTGGTTTGAGAGAAACTATTTTCGTTTTTACACATTGCAAATTTTTGTTTTTTGTGTTTGTTTCATTTTTGTGCATTTGTTCATTTTCTCATTGAAGTGTGCCATTTTATTTTATATTCTGTGTGATTAATGCTTTATGCAAATTTTGATATTGTCCCACATTTTTCTGTATTTTCATTTGCATTCACAATTTAATTGACTTAGTTATTTTCATTGCTTAATCATTGCACATTTAATTAAATTTAACATTGTGAATTAATTTGCATTACTTAAAATTTTTTTCAAGTTTTATTACTGTTTAGCACTTGTGAATTAATTTCAAATTTTCAATTATTGCCTATTGAACTTTGATTGAATTAATTTTCTTGAATTTTGTGATAAATTAATTTTGATTTAATTTTACTTAATTGATTCAAGAATTAATTAAACTTTACTTTGTTTGCAAGTAACAGTAATTTTCCCTGATATTGGGAATTTCACTTATAAATTTTGAGTTTAATAATAAATTTTTTTATTTAAAATTTTTATAAGTGTTTTCATTTTTATACCAGTATATTTGCATTTGATTATATTGATGTTAGGTAGAAACATAGTGGTAATTGATCTATTTTCCTTCATTAACTTGAAGTGACTTAGAACCAGGGAAGTACTTAGACTTCTGAAATCATGGAAATACTTAGACTTTTAAAGTTGTTGATGGAGTGATGCCCTTTGATTAATTTAATTACTTACAAGATTACCTCACACCTGTTTTGATGAACTTAGTCTGATTTTCTGCAATACTGGTAAGTGTTAAGGGATCACTGTTGCCTTTAGAGTATTCAGTCGTTTAATACCTGTGATGAGGGTGTAGGTGTCTGGCTTTTGTGAGGTATCAGCTAATGAATGGGAAGTGTAGTAACCAGATACTTGGCACTTCGTCACAATA
>NC_087200.1:142260635-142275635 GCF_015104395.2 Macrobrachium nipponense | reverse complement strand
TAAAAAGTTTTATTCTTGATGATTTGAAAAGTTAAACAAGTTGTTAGATATTTTACAACAGATAGTTTTGTATTGTGATTTTAGTAACTACATATTTCCGCTAAATATGTCTTTTGTTTTGAACAATGTTTATCTGCATACTTAAGTAGGTTGTTTACTTGTTTTATTATTTGTGCCTCATGTTGCTTTCTTGTATAAGTTGTTCTCTTAAAATTGTTCAGTACCCTGAAGATGACTTGGAATAAAAGTTGAAGGTCTTGGTACCTCCTTCTCTCATTTTCACGTGAGGATCTCTTATATACTTCACCCACGGGAACACAGTGGAATTGCAAGATATAATATAATATATTATATATATATATCGATATATATTATATATTATCTATATATAATATATAATATATGCTTTTTTTCATATATGTACACACATACATACATACATACATACATATATACATACACACACACACACACACACATATATATATATATATATATATATATATATATATATATATATATATATATGTATATATATATATATATATATATATATATATATATATATAAGTAAATGTATATATATGTACTATCGGTAAGCAAATGAAGATAGTTTTCTTATTATATCTTCGGACATATTGCTCAATAATGCCACATCTGGCAACTCTAGAAAGGTGGCGGAGCTTCAAAATAGTCGTGTTTGTTGCTTTCTAGATTCCCAGTAACTTTAAACCATAAAGATTTTGCAGTGCAGTACCAGGCTCTATATTATTCGTTCATGCTGGTTTGATAACGTCAGTTACGAGTGGAATATCGATCATTTTTCTTTACAACCTACCGTGAAACCTTACTTTCAAGTGATGTTTGACGCTAAAATGACGTAAAACTCATGCGTAATTAGAAACGGATCTTAAATAATGAAAGAAAATCTGTTTAAATTTTGGCAATACCGGTTGAAATCATGAGGAAAATTTCAGTCATGAACGCAATATTATAGAGAGAGAGAGAAGAGAGAGAGAGAGAGAGAGAGAGAGAGAGAGAGAGAGAGAGAGAGATTAATTCATATTTACTTTGAGAGATTGAGTGATAATGTTTTTTTAAATATGTTTCAGAAGTGGAGAGAGAGAGAGAGAGCAAAATCTGCTTACGAGAAAGCAGAGCCTACTTACAGCTACTTCATTTAATAAATTTTCTTTGGGAGTTGAGTGATGATATATATTTTCAAAGTATGTTTTAGAAGAGAGAGAGAGAGAGAGAGAGAGAGAGAGAGAGAGAGAGAGAGAGAGAGAGAGAGAGAATTATAGTATTGGTGATCCCGGGACTTGTGGATGGAGAAAGGCAGAAGAAAGAGTGGTGAGTCGGTGCACATATACCTGGGAAACGGGCGATATGGCTGCCAAGATCGTGTTGCACTACGCTAGATAAAATTTGAAAGGACCATAGTATTCAAGTTAATTCTCTAAGAAATTCAAAGATTATAAAAAGACGTGGAAATTTTCAACCAAAGGCTATGGTCATTCTCTCTTAATAGTCTGTAATTTTGAAAATCGGTTTTCATCTACAATCAAAAGTTCAGAAAAAAGCTATATTACAACTTTGTCGTAAAACCTATTAAATTCGCCTTACTCATGTGTTAAGTAAAAATTTTCATTACCACAAATAACTAGATATCTATTGGGTAGGCAATTAAAGTTTTTATATAGTGCAAAAAATGTTGATGTGTTGGGAGATCTTTCAGCCTCGCGGCAAAGTAATGCAGCCGTGTAGGCTAACCACGAACCGCTTGTAATGGGAGCATAGCCAGAAAATCTTTGAGTTGACAGGCTACTTTAACCTTGATAAAGATTTCTTTTTAATGACAGTAGCTTTGTAAACAGCAACTAGCATTTGATCCATGTCAACGTCAAAGTAATCGAAGTGCGAAAGCCGTTACGTAAGCCAGTATCCAGTGACTTTTGTTCTCCCCGCTCGAAGTTCTCGGGCTCCTCCTCACATCATAGAAAACACTCCTACGGATTCAACTGAACTTGCTTAATCTACCTTAGCCATTGCAACATTGACTGCCATTGATGCCAGCTAACTTTTAAACACTATGAAATACAAACATAAATTTGAAGAAACTAAAATAATTATAATCACCACTTACGATGATGCAACGAGATTACGTCTGGTCAGTAAAAAACAAATGGGAAAATCGATGAGCGAAAGCTAATGAAAACTGTATCTTCACTTTTCTTGCCGATTGTACAATTATATATATGATATATATATATATATATATATATATATATATATATATATATATTTTTTTTACTGACCAGACATAATCTCGTTGCATCATCGTAAGTGGTGATTAGAATTATTTTAGTTTCTTCAAATTTATGTTTGTATTTCATAGCGTTTAAAAGTTAGCTGGCATCAATGGCAGTCAATGTTGCAACGGCTAAGGTAGGTTAAGCAAGTCCAGTTGAATCCGCAAGAGTGTTTTCTATATATATATATATATATATATATATATATATATATATATATATAGGCCAAAAAAATACCCATTAATATGGAATTCCCTGTACCTTGGGAATATCTTACAAGAAAATGGTATTACACTTCATAAGTCCATATCAGTCTGTGACGACAACATTTATGTACATCTAAAGAAACAAAATACACACATGTAGGAGCACATTATTAGTTAAAAAGTGCATTCATGGTCTTTCCTCCTTACCTGTACAGGTGTGTCTAAAGCCTTTCTAAAAGAAAGCTTCGACCAAAAGGGCATCCAACCGGGCACCCCAGGGCAAGGTCGAGAGTGTAATGGGTCAAATACACCTGCATCTGATGCCCAATTTCAAACATGCGTTCCAAGTCAGTCGCTTTGCGCAGCCATCTAGACCCATCGGCAGCCATGATGACAAAGGGCCTCCTAGGTAGGAAACGGACAAAAGAATACAAGATTAGTTTTCGTACTTATCACGGATTGCTCGTTCATGCAAGAGTCGTGCTGGCATATGGCTGGCTTAATTCAACTTAACTTATGAATTTATTAGCCTCAGAGAATCATGAATTGGAAAAGTACAGTCGTCGTTATCTTCCACGTTACTTTACATATCACTGCCATAACCAACACTCTTGGAAAATCTAAGTAAAAAAACTTGTATAAGCATTCTCTGTACCAATTATCTTAAGCTAAAGCTGAAACAGAATCTGTGTACACTGTAATTCGTTGTAATGTTCATGGTTGCCCACGTTCATTGCTACTGCGTAGACGACTCGAACTATACAAGAAGAAATATCTGTGCAAGCAGTATCTCGTTTCTATCTTGAAAAAAATGATAAACCGGTAAATTTGTGTAGAGTAATTCATTTAAATGTTCATGGTTAACCTTTATTTATAGCAATTAGAGGTGTAGTAAATGTTTTCCTCGATATTTTACTGTAGATATCAACACTTCTGAAGAATCTGATTTAAGACAATGTTAGGAAAACAAAAAAAAGAAATCAAGCAAGGAACCGATTCAAGAATTTAGGCTATAAAGTCCAGCACAGTGGCAACTGCAGCCGGTCAAAGCTAAAGAAAGTGGAGAGGGAGTTGGATTGCTTGGATAGGAAGACAAAGGATCCAGAAAATAAAGGAGTTGAAGTACAAAGGTCTTAAGGTGAAACTGGGAGAAAACCCTTCGGTTGCACTAAGCATTAATAACTTGAGAGATTGGACAGCAAGTCTGAAGAAAGGAAGCTTTAATTAATGTAAAATAAACGGCTAAATAATGGGTGCAGTTAGGGGCAGATAAAGATGATTTTCTGAGACAGTACACAATCCTTTAAGGCTATATAATAGTTAAAATCATTATAAAGGAGAGAGAGAGAGAGAGAGAGAGAGAGAGAGAGAGAGAGAGAGAGAGAGAGAATGTCGTTTCAATTAAATTTTCATCTAACTCTGGCATGAAAACTGTTCCTTCTATAGCTGAATACAACAGCTTTTCAATTTCAAACAGAAATTGGTGCATATATAACCATATTTTTCCAGTTCTCCACAGGGAACTGAAGAGAGCACGAACTTTCCAAATCCCCGCAACTATACAGTGCCAGAATAGTGTTTCACTGTCAACAGGAAATGATAAAGTCGGTATTAAAAAGTCAGTAATCTTTATTTCAGTTTTTATTTTTGTTTAAATCTAATATCAGCTGACGATACTAGAGATTTTTGCTGTTTTTAGGTCTCTTTAACCTATTAATAATAATAATACCTAAATGGATCTTATTTGTCCTTCCCCGGGTGACAGTAGGGGAGACATGACACAGCCACCCACCCCTTGCAAACAGGATGATAGGTAGAAATTCACTTTCCGTCCGCAAACCTGTTTGTCCATCCTAGGTGGGAGTGGAGTAAGTAGGGGATCAGGAGGTAGGGGAGTTCCAGAGCGCACCAACAAGCAGATTGCACTCTTATTAAAAGCATACCTAACTCTATCTACAAGGCGTGAGCCGACCTGCAGCTTACTCGAGGTACAAGCTAAATAAAATCTATGGTTAAATAGTGTTGTTTCACCAACGAAAATTACAATAAATATGCTATATTTCATTACAAATAATTTTTCTGTACTGTTTACATGCACAATATACATTGTTTTACATTGCCCTTCTAATAAATAAATCATAAATATCCTATCCTAAATTCCTATCTTAACTTAATGCGAAACGCCCTTTTTAGACCTTTTTAGGATTCCCTAACCAGCTAACAAGAACAATAACAAAGTAGTTAGTAGGCTTACTCCCTGAGAAAGCAAACATTTACTTTTAATGAGATATCAACCGTCTCTATGTGTGAACGTTCCTATCTATGGTTGTGGTATCAAAGTAAATATTTACGGACATTTGTTGCGTAAAGTATTGCATAATTTACTATAGTTATTAACAGCCTACAGGATTGTTTACTCTAGTTTCTGATTTTAAAAGGATTTCTATTTTTCAGGGTTTCGAGTATAATGTTGATATTACATATACAAAGCAAATTCTGGTTTTTGTTATTAACCGTTTGAAAGAGTTTTTCATTAAGACTGAGAAGTAAGAACATAACTGTTCAAAATTCATGCCTCCGTAGTTAAAGTAGTGTGTACTTATGTTTACATACCTATATACACATATATATATATATATATATATATATATATATATATATATAACCAAGGGCAAAGAAAGATGACCATAGTAACGACATTTCTTTATTGCAAAGAAAATGTCGTTACTAAGGACGTCTTCCTTTGCCCTTGGTCCTGTTTGTTTTGGTTGACAGCAGCCGCCTACCCCTTCAGCTATATTATATATATATATATATATATATATATATATATATATATATATATATGCACGTAATGATAAAGGCATCGAAATTCTAAATCTATGGAAGGAATTCTGCCTCTGATATTTATTTCAATAAGCCAGAATGAGTTTTTAAGATTCGCATATCTTACTTTGCAGTTTGGAATCTCGTGTGTTATCTTTGAACCTTGGTTATCGTTGTGTAAATTCACGTTATTCCTCGCCACCTGTTACATAACGGCAAAGATCCTGATTTAGGAAGCGCGCTTTGGACAGTTTATGAGAAATTAAATTTAAGTGGGTTACAAGGAAGCCAGGGGAAGCCGGAGGAAGCCAAACAAAATTCTTGGGTGTGAGAGACGCTGTTTTAAACTTTCCTTTGTCATCACTTATGATTCTGAGACAAAAATTGTCATAATTTTAAAATTAATGCATAGTGTTATCTTCGCCTAAGGCCAAACGGCAAAACGTCGAAATATCAGCTTTATATATTATTTTCTACGATTACACAAGACGGGTCACTCTTATTAACATTAGATATGCAAAGTTAATACATACACACAAACATTTTATATATATATATATATATATATACATATATACATATATATATATACATATATTATATATATGATATATATATATATATATATATATATATATATATATATATATATATATATATATTCACACTTTTACTTTAATACCACATCCAGCACCATGAGCGGTGTGTTTAGTAGAAGCTTCATGGTAATGAACGTTTAAAACATAATGAAAAAAAAACGCTAATACATCGGTAATGGTAAACTTATATAAGATTTTAGCAAGATTTTCGTATTAAGCATACGAAGAAGACTGAAGACATTAGCATAAAATCCATTCCCTGGGTATTGGAGTACAATACTTAATAGTGTAATATGTATTTATTATATATTATATATATATATATATATATATATATATATATATATATATATATATACGCGTGTGTGTTGAAGAACTTTAAACTATTACATTTCTGCAGATAAAATGTACGAATCTCAATTTACTTTAGTAACTGCTTTTCATATTCATACTCATTTTCTTTGATAAAGTAACACTTGTCTTGAAAGAAAATACTTCATAGGTATCCTAATTCTTGCGCTCCTAAACGGTAAAAAATCACTATTTATTGAAAATACCAGCGCTTCATATACCTATATATGCACATAACGATAATCATGAGCAATGTTTACAAAACCCGTTGATAAACGTCTTGTCATGACGATGCCAGGTTTGTTTACCCTAACACAAAGCGAGCTGTCCAACCATACAAGCATTTTCGCGGGTTTTCTATCTTCCCGAGGGTCACAGCGGTATGATTAAGGCCTCACCTCTATTTGCACTGGAGTAAAAGTGAAGAATAAATTATAAGTTGGACGGATAAGCAAGACAATTCACAATGCCATACGATAAGGACATCACAGCATTCGTCCAAGCCTCTTATCTCCAACCGTAGTGCACTAGGGATCTTATCTATAGTGCGGCTCTCCGATAAGGAACTGATGCACATGTTCGTCTACATTTCGTGTGAAACTTTTAAAGCCGTGATACTCGTTTGATAGTTGGAATAATTGTAGTAGATGCTATTTGTATTGCTTAATATAAAAGTAGTGTAATTACTGTATCAGTGGTAGAAGCAGTAATAGCAATAACTCTCACTCTCTCAAGAAATGGTATGAGTCAAAGGGAAATGTTATGCAATGCATAACAAAAACTATGGTAAGAAGCAAGTAAACAATAAACTAAATTACACAATTCATTTATCTATTTAGTTTTTGCAATGCAGGCAAAGATGTCTCCTGTCATTTATGACTAAGTTAAGAGCTCTGAAACAGTGAAACATTGTTCAAAAACTAATGACAGAATATTAGATCATTATAACAGTACGAGACACGAAGCTGAGATGGGTGTGGGGGACAGTGGACATTCCGAAACGATAGTGAAAACAAATTAATGCATCAGTGCGACAAATATCACAACAATGAACACCATTAGGGCAACAAATATACGAAACTGAATCTCATAACAAAAAAACATGAATCTAGATCTTAAAACTCTATAGCACATACTGAAATGCATAATCATCACAGTAGGCTATGAAGATACAATAGATTTTCTATTCACAACACCTGTGCATTGATAAACGGATATTATGAATAAGAAAAAACAACGGTTATCATATATATATATATATATATATATATATATATAGATATATATATATATATATATATATATATATATATATATATATATATAACGACCAAACAACTGATTCCCAGATGAACAGGAATGAAATAACTTTAAAAGACAATTTTGTATATATATATATATATATATATATATATATATATACATACATATATATATATATATATATAATATATATATATATATATATATATATATATATATATACAATGATTAAGTGACACATTTATCTAATACACTACATTCCATTCATATAGTGATGCCACTATATGTGATTAGATAATATTCTGTATCTATATATACATGAGTTACAAAAATCATGCTGTTCGGTACACTGTACAATACTGTAGAGTTAAGAATGAAAATGTTTTAGGTACTTAATTCATCAGTAACCTGTAAGCATAACATACAGAGTACTCTAGGGCATACAATTATTTTAAAACCTTACAACACAGATAAGTAACTACATTCTTAGAAAGCTGAAAAACGTCAGCAAATGCAATCTATACTTTAACTCTACAAGTTCTTGCTTCTTTTATCTACTTAATTATGAGGCCTACTGTTCGTTTATGTTTTCAGTTTTCGTGATTTCACGATGAGGTAAGTCAGGAAATGTAAAAATAAAAACAAAAAAAAAAAAAAAAAAAAAAAAAAAAAGATGAGGACGGCACACTAGCAATGTATAATGCCTCTTTAACAGTAACTTACTTTGTATATACATACACAGCATAAATCTATTAATATACAGGGTGTTTCGAAATTAGAGACGACATTCCCCCCCCCCTTCCTCCACAGCATAAACTAAAATTGATATAGACAAAATCAGAAGCAATTCAGAACGGATATTTATTTTAAGTTTCTCTCTGAGTATTTAATATTTTGTGTGGCCTCCATCTGCCTGTACCACAGCATGCTTTCTTGAGGGGTATGATTTCAGCAAATTGCTAAAAAGCTGGGACTCAAGCTCCATTTCCCTGAGCACTTCGGTCACCTCTCTTCGCAGGTCGTCGAGGCTTGGTATACCATCATAGTTCACTGTGCGCACTTCAACACGATCCTTTAAGATACTACCAATGTTTTCACACACATTAAGGTCAGGGGAGCTACCTGGAAATAAACTTGACAAGAAGAAATCGATACTACTGTTTCGAAGTAGCTCCTGTGTCTGGAGAGCCTTGAATCATGGTGCCTTATCATGCAAAAATGTGACTTCTTCAACAGAAACATTTCAGGATCTTTGAGAAAGGAAATACTCACCAGTAATCACAGTTTCTCTGAAGTATTCACCATTTCATGACTGTCTTTTTTCTTTGATGATCGACATTAACCGTTTGGCTGTGAAACAGAAAAATTCCCAAACATTCAAGAACTTTCACAACTTGACGGTAGCACACGTCATCACTGAAATCACCAACTTTGCAGCCCAAATGATGTCAGTTTTACGATTTGGCTTCCTGACTGTGTAAATGACAAATTCATCTGATGAGCACATGGAGAAAGTCAGCTTCATCCCAATCTTTAGGAAATGAACCACACAACAATGCACAGTCTTCTCTCTGTTGCTGAGTTGATGTTGGGCTTGCTGATAACATGAAATGGCTTGACACCAGATTTTTTCAACTCACAATATACAAGCACAATATAACTTCTCTTCTTTTCCCTTTTTTTGTTTCAAGTTCAAGCACCAATTTACGTAAAGACTTTCTTGGTCTACTCACTGCCTCAGCTATGATGTCTTTTGACTCTTAAGAAAGGACTTCCAGCCTTCCAAGATTCTCACTCTTTTCACGATGACAGTCATTTGGATTTTTGTTCCAGTTTCTTTTAACAAAGGATTAATCTCTTTTAATGTATTTAGCTATCCAAGGAATGTAAAATGAAGGAGTGCCAGCATCCCTAGCCTCTCTGAAGGTTATAGCCCAGGTTTGGTCAGTCCTTCTGATTTCTCCAAGTTTGTTAGCCATGGCTGTATCTAACTCTGTCAGTCAGTCTGAAAATACAAGAAATGTAAAATGAAAATAGCTTAATAGAAACTTAAGATAACGTACTTGGAGATAGGCTATAGTAGAAAACTTCATAACTTTCCATTTTTTCTGTGGAGGGGGCAGGCTCTAATTTTGAAACACGTGTTATATATATATATATATATATATATATATATATGAATAATATATATATATATATATATATATATATCATATATACATATATATATATATATATATATATATATATATATATATGTATATATATATAATATATATATATGTATAATATATTATATATATATATATATATATATATATATACTATATGCAGTGTATGCATATACATAGTAAGTCACTGGAGTAACAACATGATGTAAATGAAAACAAACAATATGGCCACGATCTTTCATCTTTACCCTAAGGCATTTCAAGCAAACTGCATACAATGAAACAAGTGGTTACAAAGGTTAGGTTTTACAAAGGACAATAAAGATTAAAGGAGTATATAACCATTTAAAAACATACTAAATTGATTAAATTTGTGGTAGCTCTTCCGGTAAACGAATTGCTCACTATAATCAACTCAATCGATAGTCAACCAGGGTGAGCATTAGAACATTTACCGAGGATGAATGAGATTTATTACTTTCTCTGTTTAAATCTTCAGTTATGCATTTTTTTCCTTATACCTGAAGTCGTTGATATAAACAACTTTCTTTTAAATAGAACAAACTATTTCAGGTACAAAATTCATGCTAAAAATACAAATAGATGGTTTCTTACCATTGTTAGACATTATTATCAACGTGAACATTTCAAATGTTAATTTTGTGATATGTAAAAATCAACCAATGATACAACTTATGTATAGAATTTTTCAGGACATTTTAATATTGAAAATTCTTTATTCTCATCCATACTCCTGCTAGTGTTATGTGCAGCCAGTTGTGAATTTATAGGTGACAAACTACAGGAAATTTGAAAAAAGTGGCTAAGCGCTTGAGTTATCCAGATCATATTTTGGGTAATTGCACTAAAGCTGAGATGATATTTTATAATAAAAGTGACAGGCTTATCTAAAATACTGTCTGTCCTACTTTATTGGCTTTGAGTTCCATATAAGGACTGTAATTACTTTTATTTGGCTTATGCACCTAATGAATTAAATGTCAGAATAAATGTACTGTTAGGATTAATCAACAGAATGCTCTTTTTGCGTACATAAGTGTACAAACATTGAATTGAGTGATCCCATTAGTATATATATAATCATATATTTCAAAAATATTGTTTCTAGAATAGTTTTGATCAATGAGCATTAATAGCGCAATCAAAGGAAAACCATACAAGAATAAACCTAGGTCTATATATTCTTTACTCCATTTTGTGCAAGATCTTTGAAAGAGTTTTTAAAAGGAAACTAAAGCATACTCAGTTATCCTCGTCTGTTTCCTTTGGCTTATGGGTTTATCCAGTGCATGAGCTAATTCGGGATGCTCTTCCTCGTTTAAAATTACCTCAAACGTAATGGATGACCTTCGTATGCATTAAAGTGATCATACACTCTTTATCTTAGTTGTTGATCATTACACCAGAGACCATATTGTAAAATTTTGTTCCATTGCTTGTGTTTTGCTTGAAAATGCCTCAGGGTAAAGGCAGAAGATCTTGCACTACGGTATTCCAACTCCCCAAAGGAATATATTTATATATATATATATATATATATATATATATATATATATATATATATATATATATTATGTATGGAGAGTTGCATAGATATAGTACACTGTTCACAATAAGTGCATATATGTACTGGTACGTAGTAGTATGAAGCTCATTTGATTATTTACGATTACTGATTTTCCTATCTGAATTCATTTGGCACATAAAATAAAAAAAAAAATCACTGATCATTATTCTAGATGGAAAACTCTGAAGTATTTCTATAGAAGCGAACGTACAAGAGATATAAAATATGTCTGGTCTCTGTTTGGGGTTACCATTCACATTGCTGCTTGTGTGGTACACTGCAGACGGAGCTGAAGTTTCTTGTTTGCATCTTCCTTCATTAAGACCCAGCTTTGCTTTTTATATCTCATCTTAAGGCTGTGACATATTCCCATCTGGCTTTCCACCGTTTTTGACGTTGCCTTGCTCCAATCATTCACCCTCTCACGTCATCATAATTCCTTGAGACTCATTAGCCTTGTTAAATCCTGACGGGACGGAGCGCCCTTCCATTACGACGGTCTGAGCGACAGCTGCAGTGTCTGCATAGGACCGACCTCTGATCTTGAGGCATCCGCCAACAGGGAATCAGTAACTGAGCAGTTGCCTACGTACATATAATCTGTGCAACAGATTATATGTAATCTGTGCAACAGATTATATGGTACAGTTGGACACAGGTTTGCCTGGTACACCGTCTTGAAAGACTTCAAAAATTACATGGTATCAATGTTTACTGAGGGAGATGGGGGAGAACTCCTTCTCTGCTAGCAAGAGTTCCACCAATAAGCTCTAGAGTTCGTTTGGTGGGCGGACTTATTAGGTATAGTGGGAGAAAGCACACACACACACGGAGTAAAAAAAAAAAAAAAAAAAAAAAACAAAAAAAAAAAAAAAAAAAAAAAAAAGATCTGAGCAGTTTATATCGTGTAATGAAGATTGTTGTCTCACTTGTAATATAAGTTTGTTTATTAAGGTTTCATTTAACTTTCGGCCAAGACGTTATCTTACCACATTGTCTATATATCGGTCATATTCATTACACAATACTTAAAATGTATCAACATTTTAAAGTTATATTGGTAGGTATTGCCGAAAATCACGAATTGGATCTCTCTACAGTCAGTTCCATTAAAAAACAGAATAAAAAACTTTATTCCTGATATACTTTCATCAAAACTCGAAGGTGTGGCAAAAAATTATCACCACCAATCCTTTGCCACACAGGATTAGCTGGTTGACATTTCTGACAACCTCCTAGGCCACCCTTAAACCCCGCCCCCCTCCCCCCGCACAGTTCATACAAATGGAAGACAAGCAGTGCAAACGGCCAGCAGGGCCTCTAATAAGGCACTAAGTAGTACAGAAAACAATATCGATACATAAGCTATGAAGGCGCGCAAATTTAAAATCTTAAGAACGTCACATGACGTAAACAACATATGTGGGACGACTTCTGCACACGTCATATGACGAGGTTGACCTTTTAAGGGTTAACTGTTTGTTTTTCTAAATTATGTATGCACTGATATATTATAGACTATATATTTCGTTGACCTCAGGCGATAGGTGAAGTCATTTGGGCTTTCCTTATGTGGCTGACATAAAGAGAGCATCATCTACTGAACTGACAGTTTTTTTTCCTTTTAAAATATCCTACAGAGCATATGACCCTTATACTCAGTAACGACAACGACGGCCAAAAAAATATGCCACATTTTTACTCTTGTTTCATATAACTTAGATTTTAACCAAGATACTACATTGAAAATATCAGTAGGATATAAAGCATAACATTTCAAATAATGGAAACTATTTTAATAGACTCCAAGAAGCTAATAAGCGAAAATAACTGGCGAAGTATCACTATCATATCTGTATCGGCCGCACCACAGAGAACAAAGTATACAGGTAAGGGCAATTTGTGTTACCGACCTCACTGTATGAAACAGTGCTCGGCGAGTCATTCAGTTCTATAATTCAATGCTTGTTAACAAGAAACGGTGATTAGGGAAGACACATAAAAAACATGTGGGGCCAGAGTAAGTAGGAAAGTTTACTGCAATACTCTCAATATTGTATGGAGGCATTATGCCATTTTTTTTTTTACAGATACTTCGAATATTATATCAAGAATATCATGGTTATAATAAAAACTTGTTGTGAATTATGTTTATTAAAACATATAATGAAATAACTAGTGAGAACAAAATGAGACCATTTTATGTCCTGTTACAAAAAAATATAACATTTATATTATACAATCTATACCTTGACCATCCACCCTCTCTCTCAGTCACTTCCTCAATCTGTCGGACATCGAATGAACAAGGTTGAAAAATTTGCTGCGGTCTCTGTCTACAAATTTCCCACTGAGAGTTGATGTGAGCCATGGTTTGCGTGTTGTTCTCTCATGTTACATTTTCCATGTGTTCACCATCTGGGCCCACGCATGTTCAATCACGTTCAATATCTGCTCCTTTGCTCGGCCATTCAAGAAGAAGCAGGTTATCCTGTCTGGCAAACCACTCTTGAACAACGCGAGCAGTGTGAATGGGACTCCGGTCGTGCATGAACAGGATGGGCCCTGATGGGAAGGGAAAATTCCTTTCTCGTAACGAAGGCAACAAGGAGGTTTGCAGCAGCTCAACATACTTAGCTGCTGTAAATCGTCCCTCGATACAGAACACATCACCCATACCATCCAGACACACCCAGCCCCATACGTTGCAGGTGACATGGCCGGATCGAACCACCTCAACGATGTTACGGGATTCATATCTGAATGAGAGAAAAAAATGGGGGTGTATAATATAAATCATATATATGCCTTTGGAGAATTTAAATTCTCAGTGGTGAACAACACTGAAAGAATTCTGTTGTCTAATTATCTATTTAATTATATTTGAGGAAAGAGAGCAAATGCTGCCACTGTCCCTTACCTAATATTTATCTCAGAAATAGCACTCTTATTTATGTTTACTCCCTTTATATATTTTGACAGTCCACTTCCGTGGAACAAAATCTGAAGATTAATAATTAATATAAAGAAGTATGCAATTGATATTTGATGCAAGTAAAGATTTTGCTTATCATACCGAGTTCTATTTGTTCGCCAACACTGCAGCTTCCCATGCGATGTGGACGAGAAGCACTTCTCGTCAGTAAAGATGACCTGGCCTCAAAAGTCCAAATCCTTATCAGCATGACGTTCTGCAAAATCAAGCCTTCCCGCCTTATGTCGCTCCATCAAGAGCTCCTTCGTCGCTGGTATTCTGTGATGAATCCTAGCAGTGTGAAGTCTGCGTCGTACTGTCATCGAAGACACTTCTAATCCAAGGTATTCACGAATGGCCTCGGCGTTGGTTAAGGGTTGCTCTCGAGCCGCCCTGATAATGGCGTGTTCCGTGGACCCCCTGGCCTAGCTAAGAGACCATATTATCTTAAATGTTTAACTTATAATTTATATAACATCGCAATCAATTCTAGATTCTTCGAATTTTGTACTGGATGGATTGATCATAATTTAGTAAACATGGCAGTATACTTTTTGTTTCAAAAAGCATATCAAATAGAACGTGATTATATATTTCCATAATATTCTCAATTTGGTTGTTAGTTATTAAAACTGTAAATCATTCCTGAGCCATCACTGAAATGAACATTTAATATATAAACTATATCTACCATAAGACGCACAATGACT
>NC_087200.1:142241346-142260135 GCF_015104395.2 Macrobrachium nipponense | reverse complement strand
AATTACAATTGTCAGCAGTCACCATTCCATCCTGGTTAGTATTCTATAAAAATTAATTCTTTTTCTTATAATTATTAAGAAAATCAACAATATAAAAAAAACACCGTTTTGGTTAAAGGCTTTAGATGTTTTGATGCCTTCCTCATATTTCAAGAATTTCCAGCATGTCTCTTTTTAATTCAGTATTATTTCTCATCTACTATCTAGCCTCACACATAAAACGCATTAAATATATATATATATATATATATATATATATATATATATATATATATATATATATATATATACATGTATACATACATACACACACATGCATACATACATATACATATGTGTGTGCGTGTATGTATGTATGTATAATATATATATATATATATATATATATATATATAAATTTGAATACCAGAAAGCCAGAAACGTAATTCCCGTAACTTATTGCTAGGCAAACAACTGAGAGAGAGAGAGAGAGAGATGAGAGAGAGAGAGAGAGAGAGAGAGATAATGTGAATGCTCTAAGCTGTCTCCTGATAACACTACTGACTGTGTGCCTCAAGCATTGCTTTGAAAAGTCTATAAAATGATTCTGGATGGGATACAAAGATATAACAAACAGGGAGAGGCTAAAGCTGTAAATATACAAACAAATCTTTGTAGGTAATCTGTTTTATGAATTGATTACCGTCCAGTCCGTATTAGTATACAGTCTATATCCGTATAAAAAATTATTGTTAAGAAATTATTCTCATTCCAGAGTACTTGATGTCCTAAGTCCAACCATTTCCGAATCGTATTGATACTTCTCTTGACAGAAACTCAAACTATTAGGGCCATAAGATATGCTCGAAAATCATGAACAGCATCATTTGGTGCGTCGCTCATGACATTGCTGGGGAAGTTTTACATCATTTAAACGTCATAAAGTGGATAATCAAGAATAGTCACATTCCTCTACAAATGATAGAAATGAAAGGTAAAATGAAGACATTCGGGTTTAGACTTCTGAAAGCACGCCAGGATTACACCATTTCCTGAATAATTGGGGGTTAAACAAGGGTGTCGGAATTCTGAAAAAATAAGTTTATTCGATAAACACATCAATTAAACGGGCGTCCAGGGAGCTGTCAGACGTTTGGGACTGCAAGGACGACGTCAATATAAATAGTTCAATTAGTTTGACTTAAACTTATTCGTGTTTTTATGTGACTGTTTAACGATTGCTTGATGTATTCGATGCTTTTGTTTCTTCATGTAGATAAGAGCCCGACTGGAAAGATTAAAATCATTTCTATTTCAAATTGATTAATATGTAAACATAAAAAACGATATATGCTTAGTCACTCATCGTATGAGAAGATATTGATTTCAAGTGATAGCAACAGGATGGAAAGAGTGATAGCAGTTACACTGATTGTGCCCCACCGCTATCCCCCAATTACTATAACATACACACACGCGCATATATATATATATATATATATCGATATATATATATATAATATATATATATATATATATATATATATAGACACCAGAAGGTAGATTTACGGAGAATAGGTTGCATGGCCCACAATGCCCCCTTAACTTCTCGAATTCTTCCCACTTCTTTGGATACGCTTGTCACTACAAAGCCTAGAGATCCAAGTGTAAGAAATATGGGGAAGGGAATTATGATGGTCTGGTAATGGGAAACGAACCCAGGTTACCATGATCAGAAGAGGTTACGTGGACATCATAATCTCTTCACATTTCTTGCACTTGGATCTCAAGGCTTTGTAGTGATAACCTTATCCAAAAAAATGTGTAAAGAATTCGAGAAGTTAAGAGGGCATTGTGGCTATTACAATTACAATTATATCTGGTAAAAAGTGACCAGTACATTCTACACTATATATCACACATATATATATATATATATATATATATATATATATATAATAATATATATATATATATATAGAGAGAGAGAGAGAGAGAGAGAGAGAGAGAGAGAGAGAGAGAGAGAGAGAGATATAAATAGTATATATATATATGTATGTAGTTATCTGTATATTTCTTCATATATTATTAAACACACACACACTCACATATATATATATATATATATATATATATATATATATATATATATATATATATATATATATCCGTGTGTGTGTGTGTGTGTGTGTTACCGAGGTTCTAACCTCGGCACAGATTCTCAAAGGAAAAAAAACTAATACAAAGTCTCCAAGTCTACATTCCTCTCTCTCTCTCTCTCTCTTTTCTCTCTCTCTCTAAAACGTAAGTAGGAAATATAGGAAACCCATGTCTACCAAACTAAAGTTTATTAAACAAACCAACAAGGAAATGAATATGAATCACTTGTAATAAATGAGATAATCGTAAGATATCAGTCATTTCCCCCAATCACTAAAGGCACTATGCCTCTAAGTCCATTAAGCAAATTGATAAAACATAAGTCCAAAAACTCAAACATAAAAGTCTGACATATCAAAGTTCCCTGCATACTTGTGATCTCTCACTGATACATCTAGACACACAAGGAGAAAAAAAAAGACATACATATACGTATATATATATATATATATATATATATATATATATATATATATATATATATATATACATTATACATATACTACATACATACATACAATACATACATACATACATACATATTAACATAAAAAGCCAAACAAAACTTTACACCAACCACAAACATCTCCCATTCAGTGTTTTGTCAGAATTCGGGTTCCTTGAACCATGAAATAAGGAAGAGCGCATCACGGCCTGGCAGACCGACAAACGTGTGATGGACACAAAGTCGAGAGAGGTCTGTGATTCCTATTTCCTCCTTCTGTAGGGGAGGGGATTATTTCACTGTTACTGGAGAATACGAGTTTTCTTTTGGGCTCATTCAGGTCAATTTATCCTTTAATTTTTCACTCATGATTATGTAATCATTTTCGAGCTAGTCAGTGATAAACGGAATTTCAAAAGTCAGTAGAGTCCTGTCTGACCATACCATAATTCATATTCGTGTTTAAAATTTTAAAAATCTTGTTATAGAATCTCATTCAGGTCAGCATATGATTTTTTTCGTTACATGGGCTCTTCTTCTTGAAGTGTGTGAATGATAAATAAGATAATATAAAGCAATAGGCTTCATAAAAATTATATTTGTAAGGCGAGAGTAATGGATTGCCAGTAAGAGTAACTACGAATCTAAGAAAAATTATTTTAAGTTACGGAACTTTTTAACATGAAAATTCAAGAACCTATTGAAGAGGATGTAACAAAACTTTCTGAGTGTGCTATCCCCCAAAAAATAAAATTTAAAAGAAATGTTATTTCCTACCCTGAAAATGCCCGAGTAAGCAAAAAAACTTTGAAACAAGATTTGTTCTTTCAAGTATTTTCTTTTTGAAGATAAGCCAGAAGAAACCAAAAATCATTGTGGGAAACGGTGTCTCAGAGTTAAAATAAAACAGAAATGAAATAAAAACAAGAAACAAGCTTTGTTCCTTTCTTTTCGTGTTTGTATTTCGCAACCCTTTGATGAAGCCGAAAAAAAGACAAGGATTGATGGGAGTTTACTGAATCCGGTTAAGGAGGTGAAACTGGAGACCTGTGTGCTATTAAATTTCGATTAGCAAATTTGAAATGTTCTTATTGTGGCTGTCTCAAAATTCATTTCAAATTCTGTACCCCCACGCCCCAATGGTAGTGACGAAAACAGGAAGTTGGATTAAATGGTAATTGCTTTCTGATGGTGATCTATTTCAATCGGAAAAATTTCTTTTGTATTCTTTGCCATCTAGATCGTTTTATACTAATGACAAAAAAAAAAAAAAAAAAAAAAAAAAACAACATAAACAAACCTAAAAATGCGAAACAAATAAAAACAAGTTAACAAGTAAAAAAATGCGAAATTAAAAAATCAACTAAATAAAAAATACGAAAAAACAAGTAAACAAATTAAAAATGTGAAATAAAAAACAAGTAAACAAATAAAAAATGCGAAATTAAAAAACAAGTAAATAAAAGATACGAAAAAACAAGTAAACAAATTAAAAATGTGAAATAAAAAACAAGTAAACAAATAAAAATGCGAAAAAATAACAATTGGGCTAAACAAGTAAAAAATGAGCCGAAGCTTCTGCGCATAGAGTTTTTTTTCTATACAGCGAATTATGCTGTATGAAACTTTCAGTCACGACCCATAAACTCAGCCGCGGCATATGAAACTTTCAGTCAAGGCCCTGTGGTGGCCTGTGTTGTTGGCACCTACAGCGGTGCCAGGCGCACGATCATAGCTTACTTTAACCTAAAATAAGATTAAAAGTAAAGGCTAGAAGGCTGCAATTTGCTATGTTTGATGATTGAAGGGTGGATGACCAACATAGCAATTTGCAGCCCTCTAAAACAACTCGGATTACAGTAAGAGAAATAAGATGTCTGAAGAAAAATATTTTTTATGCTGGTGGGATTTAGAAAAAAAAGTTAATTGGAAAACTACTCTATGTTTGATATACGACAATTGAGATATTTCTGGAAAATAATTTCCACTCCCATGCGTCTATATGTACGAATTTTTCGGTTTCATATCGACAATCTAAGGTTCTGGGATTTCCTCCTGAGCTATTATAATAAGGTAAAAATTACAGATTAATTTTGTACTACGTTACTTGAGGAACTTTGTCACGTCCAGTACAGGAACATAATGTCAGGTAACATTTCCTTTACTACAGTGTTTTCAACTTTGTTTTTCCACTAATGCATCAATTATTCTATTTGCAGTTTTTAGTAAATCTGTTTCCGAAAGTAATTAACGTTTTTACCCCTTTGCACAAAATGAGATATACGAAAATTGTTCGCTGGTCTCACTCATGATTTCAAGTTGCTAGATTTGGCCCCCTTCCCATCACGAAGTCCCATTTGCATGAAAAGAATAACGATCCGTCCTTCGCTCTCCACCCTGCGCGTTATCAATTTTGTCATAATAACCTCTGTTAATCTGGCTTTGTAGTTAGTAAATAAAATGAGGCTAATATATTCAGTGCTAATAGGGGCCAAACACTAGCATATTTGACGATTATTTATAACTGGCAAAATGCCCTGTTCTGTGTGGGGTTCGATCACAGGTTGTTCAGAAAATCTGAATGAAGTCCGCAAAACAATAAGAATCCGACTTCTCTCAAGACAGCTTATTGCCTATCCCACCAGGAGCACAAAATCAGAAAATCAGATAATACCTTCATGCACGTTTTAAATAACACCTTTGTATTGCCTCTTCAGTCGCTGTCCAAAAAGTTCCAAGGCGTTAGGGGATATTTCTTAAGAGTTGTGATATAAAATTTCCACAACCTGAGATCTGCCGGTATAAAAATTCCACAATCTGAGATCTACAGGTATAAAATTCTACAATCTGAGATCTGCCGGTATAAAAATTCCACAATCTGAGATCTGCCGGTATAAAATTCTACAATCTGAGATCTGCCGGTATATATAAAAATTCCACAATCTGAGATTTGCACCAGCGATAACAGAATCAGTACTTCATCACTCTGCCACTTTATTTGTCAGGAAAAACGAAACTAAGGACTTGAATGCAAGGCTCCACTTTCCCCCCAGAAGTAACGACGTTATGTTTCCCCTTCCTCGACTTATGAATCGGTTACGGTTTTCACCCGGGACGGAGACATAACGCCCATTAGGGGGCAGGGGTGGGATGAGGGAGGTAGGATGAAACCCCATTAGAAACAATCATTGGAGTCCCCACTATAACCCTGCCAAGTTTCATGCCCATCGGACAAGCCGTTTGGCCGTGATTGAATGACAGACGGACGGACATACATAACGCCCATTGTAGTAAGATATGCCCTTCAACACATTCGGACAGGACATGGTGCATATCCTCAAACAAATAGTGACCCATAAACTAGCTAACAGCAGACTATTTTCCTACATTACAGTTATCCATTATAGCCAATTCGTAAAATAGACTCAGCAGCCCTGCCAAACAGAACTGGATGCAATTAGAGACTTCCGAAACATCATCTACACTCTCTTATTTCTTATTTTGAATCTGTGTGAGCTCTTTCTTTCTCGGGGTACAATATCGCCGAGAAGTTCCAATACTTTTTTTTCCAACTATTTTTATACTCTTCTGAAACCACATATTACAACCCGTTAAATTTTAGTATAGTGTGCATTGGCTACGAGTACGTGGGTGTACTTTTCCCTTTTGCTTCTTTTCTTTTCAGTTTGGTTATAAAATTTTCATGGTTTTTCGAGGTTTATTTGAAATGTTAATCAGAACAAAAGTAATAGTACAACTGATGAAGACGATAGAGAATCAACGTTTCTATATCCACTATTAATCACATAGCTTAGAGAGAGAGAGAGAGAGAGAGAGAGAGAGAGAGAGAGAGAGAGAGAGAGAGAGAGAGAGAAGAGAGAGAGATTCTTAGACCATGATTCTAGTAATCTGGGTAGAGGGCGGTTCCTAAACAATCTGAAGAAGATGTGTAATATGCATTATTATTATTATTATTATTATTATTATTATTATTATTATTATTATTTACAATATTTGAAGTAATCAATGGCTAAATTAAAGCCTAAATTATTTATTACAATGGTAGAACAATACCAACAAACGACGAAAACAGTATTTAAAATTGCTGATTAGTGCCAGAAATTCAGAATCAATTCAGCCATGCCAGCCTATTTCTGTCTTAGTCTAAAAAAAAAACGCTTATCTTCCGCCAGACTACTATTCCTTTCCTCTCCTTTGTAAAAGAAAACACTTCAACCGTAGAATGGCTAATGCCTAATTAGTATCAGCATGTCTCTACATATAACGTTATCACAGACATTCCACCACCTATTAACGGTCAACGCACTGATCTGGCTTGGGCACGATGATGATACCTTCACGT
Source organism: Macrobrachium nipponense (assembly GCF_015104395.2). Taxonomy (NCBI): domain Eukaryota; kingdom Metazoa; phylum Arthropoda; class Malacostraca; order Decapoda; family Palaemonidae; genus Macrobrachium; species Macrobrachium nipponense. The sequence continues at coordinate 142,253,188 of NC_087200.1, read as the reverse complement.
TTTGGAATTAGAGCAATTCATATTTCTATGCAACTATGGGCTGTGCATAAAAGGCATTGGCAATTTATGAATTCAGGGTAGTCTAAAATTGGGTTTAGATGGTTCCTGGCTAAATTGTTCTTTTTATTCATTAAAAACAGTATATTTCCTACACTATTTTGTCCACTACACATTAATCATTGTAAAGTTATATTTGTCTCTCTCATATTTAACATGGATTTATCACTTGTAATCACAACATTTGTACTATAGACCTAATATTGCATTCATAACCGTTTTACAATAGTCCTCCAAGTAGGACCTCCTCTCAACATCATACTGTTCTAAGTAACTCTTTAAATGAAGAGTCCACGGTGCATGCAGCCAGGTCTCTCTAGAGAGTATAAGGTCTCTCCGCGCAGCTTATGTCGGATTAAAACCTGAGCTGCCATATGTCGCTATAAATTAGTGACGTCAAGCAGTACGATACTACAGGGTAGGACTTTTTTGGGTACTAGATGTGCATTACAACTCTGTTATCGGCGTTAAGTGGGGTAAGAATACAAGACGTGATTAATAATAGATTTGTAAAGACTCAACTGCTTGTTTATTATGGATTATACAATGGAATACAATTTTGACTATCGGATTACATATTTACAAAGAAATTATACAAGCACCTATCCTCTGATATTTTATGAATGCAAAATGTGCATATTATATATATATATATATATATATATATATATATATATATATATATATATATATTGTAGTGATTACATAATAAAAATATGGAATGTTATTCCATATATATATAAAAGACTAAAACTAAAGAGGTCAACCAGATTGCTTGCAGGAATGTGATCAGACCAGAGACGCAAGATGAGTATACAAAAAGTAGGTTAAGATAACATGCCGTCACCTGTGGTCATTCATTTGTTTTGAAACATTAGTCCAAGCTCCCTGCTTGAGACAACTACCGCGACCTATAATTCAAACGGCCTAAGTGATCTGTAGTGTGTCTCATTTGTATGTATGTTCATATGTTCGAGCTACTGTCTGCTTCCTTTATGACTTGTAACCGAGATGGCAGTCGGAACAGAACAGAATTAGCCATCATCATTGGCAGAAGCGATCAAGCCATCGTCATTAGAAGACTTGTACATCTTTATCAAAGTTTCATCATGTAATCTCAGAAGAATATATGTATTTTTATACTTCGTGTTTTTTACTAGAACCTCACATCAGAAAGATATCACCATGAGTTTAACACATCGTCGTCATAACCAAAGAAGATAATACCGACTTCGTAAGTGATCTCACAAACCCCAAGACACTCCAATGAGTATGGAAGTGCATAACCAACCGACTTAGCGTAAGATTATCGCAAGTCTAACATTACCTCATAGGGCGCCTTATTATACAAGGCAACAGCCCTAATATATATATATATATATATATATATATATATATATATATAAATATATAGCATATATATGATGTATATATATAGTATATATATATATATATATATATATATATATATATATATATATATATATATATAGGTATATATATAAATATATAATATGGAATTCTTTGTTTTATGCCACTCTGCTTTTGGACTCCGTCCAAATGGTAGCGGTTTTCTATATTTTTATCTCTCATATAACTTTGTTTTATATTTTGATTGTAATTTTCAGTATGAGTCTGTTTTTTATATTCATATTTTAATTATTCCAACTTTGATAATGACACAGATGTCTTGACACGTCAGTTATTGTAATAAAGAAATGTCGTTACTATGGACGCCTTCCTCTGCCACTGGGCCTCTCTCTCTCTCTCTCTCTCTCTCTCTCTCTCTATATATATATATATATATATATATATATATATATATATATATATATATATATATAGTGTGTGTGTGTGTTTGTGTGTGTATACTATATGTAAGTGTGTGTCTTCTGAACAAATAAAATTCCAAATTTTTCAACAGTTCAAATCTACGTACGTTCAGTTCCCATGCACAGCTTAACAGAGCTGTGCTACGTTCATGCGTTAATTATGGGCATACTTTTTAAAGAAAGTCTGGAAGTTGGACGATGGCATAGTGGGTCATACCTCGAAACCGTGAAGGTGGACGGTTTAGTTACCTACCCTCTGGTATCTGAAGTGTTTGCTTGTGATTAGATTCTCCCATTATTAGATTCTTCCCCTTTTTTTTGGAAAACTGCAGAAAACTTCTAACAGCTTCTGCATTCGAGAAACGTGTTTAGGTCGATATATTTCATTACATATAATTGCGGTGAAATTCGAATAAAAAGCAGATAAACTTTCGTGATGAGTTCCAGTTGATATAATGCCCTTACTTGGATTCTCTGATGAAAACTTACGCATTACAAATAGCGAGAGTCTGTAATTTGACCGATTGTTAATGGACAATGAGGAGGAGAAGTCCTGGCGAAAAACTCTGCCTCTGGGATATGCACTCTTTTTGTTGCCGATATCTGCCAGTTCCGCTTTTAAGATGCTTGATATGACATTAAGCTGATTTTTTCCCCATTGTAGCGATAGTCTGTGTTTAATGACATTCCATATTACCTCCAAGCTGCTTTTTCTTCGTTTCAGAAGTCCAACAATTCTTTGGGAATTGCTAGAGAGTAATTAACCTTTTGTTTTGTGTTGATTGCCAGTTCCAATATAAATGTTATTGGATAATAAATCGTAGTCGTTATTCTAAGGAAGAAAGATTATGTACATTCATTTCCATTCCACAAAAATCCGTTACACCACGTTTGTTTTCAAAATGACGAATGTACAAAATGGTGGTGAAAATATGTAACAAACCCCCCCCACCCCCGCTCTCTCTCTCTCTCTCTCTCTTTCTCATTTGATATAACGACCTTTGCCGCTCTATGCAGCCTCTCCTCTTATTTGCCGTCATTCATTTGGTCTCACATTCACCTCCCTGTACATTGGTTCAGTTAAAACACTCTCTCTATCTCTCTCTCTCTCTCTCTGCGCCCCTTCGCCTAACCTCTTCAAGGAAATCCAGGGTGTTCTTCGTGGTAAATAAAATAAAATCCTGTTAATGAGCAAGCTTGTTCGCTTCCTTTCCAGGGCCCGAAAACAAACATGCAGGGCCGCATGGAAGGTGCAAATTTCCAATTTGCTCGCTTGCTCACGCGGGAGTAATGACCATTTGCACGCAGAAGCTGACCGAAACATCTCAACTAGCTTTTTTTTTCTTTTTTTTTTTTTTGCTTTATATGTGTGAGTTTCTTTTTCATTGTTTTAGGGAAAAACTTGTAATAATCGTTTAAGAGTAATGTTAGACCTTTACTAGTAAATATTTTTACTACTCTAAACATCTCAATAATGATTATGACTATAATATCACTAATGATGCTTAGTACAAAAACAATCATTCCTAAGCGGCAGCACCAACACCAACAAAAACCATTCATAATAATAATAATAATAATAATATTTTGTTAAAGATGATGGCAGCATCAGTGGAATTGATTTTATATATGGTCTTTTCAATTCTTCTTATTATTCTCTCTCATCAGGGCTGATATTTGCTAATAGCTGGCCGATGTTCATATCTTGGTTAAAGAAATGTTTTCTAAAAATACTAATTTATTGTTATGATAACAAAAGTGATTAACAAATCTTAGTAATGGAATTCCAACGTTTCCAACCGTATCATCGGTTCATTTTCAAGGAAAGGTGAGCGTGAACTGATTGGAATGGGGTCGTTCGCGGTATTTATTGTGTCCCAGGTGCTCTGTCCTGATGGGCGCTGCGTTTTCATTGTTCTGAACAGAGGATTAAGTCCCTGAGTCCAAGCCCGTCCTTGCAGGAGGTGGAACAGGGCTCGCACTGCTCTTCGCGTGCGGACGCTGGAGGCTGGGAGGCATAGTATTGGGCAGGGGCACCTGATTGGTCCGTTCGATCGGCTCTATGGTGCCGGCGGGCAGCGCCCTACGTGCCACCGTCGGGAGGAGTGAAGTCTCTTGAGTGGTGTTAAGGCTGGGTCTCTCCTTCCCGATGTGTAGGGCCTCTAAGAGGCTTAGGCGACGGTGGTCTGCTGCCTTATCATAATACCAATATTAGGAATAATGTCCTTCCGAGTTATCCTGGTATTGTGGACGTTTTTTGCATGACTTATGGATGGCGCCTTCCTGAGCGTGGCAGGATATCCTCTTGGAAAATCGCATCGTTGTCATACCAATGTAGGCGCCGGGGCATTCCCGGACAGGGCATTTGTATTGGTAGACAACGTTTCGTTTTTTTCTGATATGGTCCTGGCATCACAGGGGCTGGGTTGTTTTTCATAATCAGGCCACTGGTCTTCTTGCTTTTATAGTAAATGATCAATTTTACTTTTTTCGCAGGGTCCGTGGGGGAGACATTCCTTTCGATGATGTTACGAAGGGCTCGTTCATCCTCTTTGTATTTCTTGTGAAATACTCCCTTGTAAAAGAGAGTGACGTCTTCAAGGGCGACGGGGCGAGGCTCCTGCTGGTACCACTTATCGATGTTTCTGCGCAATGGCTTTTCGATGTGTCCCGGTTGGAATACCCGTTGTTAATTAGAACTTGGGCAACACGTTCTAATTCAGTGTGCGTGTCCTTCCACTAAGAGCAGTGTGAGAGAGCTCTCTTGATGAAGGCCTTCATCAAGAGAGCTCTCTCACCACTCAAGAGACTTCACTCCTCCCGACGGTGGCACGTAGGGCGCTGCCCGCCGGCACCATAGAGCGATCGAACGGACCATCAGGTGCGCCCCTGCCCAATACTATGCTCCCAAGCTCCAAGCGTCCGCACGCGAAGAGCAGTGCGAGCTTCCACCTCTGCAAGACGGCTTGACTCAGGGACTTAATCCTCTGTTCAGCCAATGAAAACGCAGCGCCCATCATACAGAGCACCTGGGACACAATAAATACCGCCGAACGACCCCATTCCAATCAGTTCACGCTCACCTTTCCTTGAAAATGAACCGATGATACGGTTGGAAACGTTGGAATTCCATTACTAAGATTTGTTAATCACTTTTGTTATCATAACAATAAATTAGTATTTTTAGAAAACATTTCTTTAACCAAGATATGAACATCGGCCGAGCTATTAGCAAATATCAGCCCTGATGAGAAGAGAATAATAAGAAGAATTGAAAAGACCATATATAAAATCAATTCCACTGATGCTGCCATCATCTTTAACAAAACATGTTTAAGAGAGGGTCTCCTACCTTCAAATAATAATAATAATAATAATAATAATAAAAATAATAATAATAAGAGATGAAGGACACGATCAGGAAAGAATATATGCAGAGACTCAAGGCGATACTCAAGTCAAAACTCAACGCCGGAAATATGATAAAAGCCATAAACATATGGGCAGTGCCAGTAATCAGATACAGCGCAGGAATAGTGGAATGGACGAAGGCAGAACTTCGCAGCATAGACCAGAAAACGAGGAAACATATGACAATACACAAAGCACTACACCCAAGAGCAAATACGGACAGACTATACATAACACGAAAGGAAGGAGGGAGGGGACTACTAAGCATAGAGGACTGCGTCAACATCGAGAACAGAGCACTGGGCAATATATGAAAACCAGTGAAGACGAGTGGCTCAAGAGTGCATGGGAAGAAGGACTGATAAAAGTAGACGAAGACCCAGAAATATACAGAGACAGGAGAAAGACAAGCAGAACAGAGGAATGGCATAACAAACCAATGCATGGACAATGCATGAGACCAGACTAAAGAACTAGCCAGCGATGACACGTGGCAATGCTACTGAGGGGAGAGCTCAAGAAGGAAACTGAAGGAATGATAACAGCGGCACAAGATCAGCCCTAAGAACCAGATATGTCCAAAGAACGATAGATTGGAAATAACATCTCTCCCATATTGTAGGAAGTGCAATACGAAAAATGAAACCATAACCACATAGCAAGTGAATGTCCGGCACTTGCACAGAACCAGTACAAAAAGAGGCATGATTCAGTAGCAAAAGCCCTCCACTGGAGCCTGTGCAAGCAACACCATCGCTACCTTGCAGTAATAAGTGGTACGAACACAAACATGAAGAGTGATAGAAACGGTCAGGCAAAGATCCTCTGGGACTATTGGTATCAGAACGATAGGGTGATACGTGCAAATAGACCAGAACTTGACGGTGATTGACAAAATCAAGAAGAAATATCACTCATTGATGTCGCAATACCATGGGACACCAGAGATGAAGAGAAAGAAAGGAAAAAAAAAAGGATAAGTATCAAGACCTGAAAATAGAAATAAGAAGGATATGGGATATGCCAGTGGATATTGTACCCATAATCATAGGAACACTAGGCACGATCCTAAGATCCCTGAAAAGGAATCTGCAAAACTATAGGCTGAAGGTAGCTACCTCCAGGACTCGTGCAGAAGTGTGTGATCCTAGAAACGGCGCACATAGTAAGAAAGTGATGGACTCCTGAGGAGGCAGGATGCAACCCGGAACCCCACACTATAAATACCACCCAGTCGAATTAGAGGACTGTGATGGAGCAAAAAAAAAAAAGAAAATAATAATAAGTATCAAAACCTGAAAGTATAAATTAAAAAAGGGTATGGGATATTCTAGTGGAAATTGTACCTACAATCATTGGAACACTAGGCACGATCCCAAGACCTCTGAAAAGGAATCTGGAACTAGAGGCTGAAGTAGCTCCAGTACTCATGCCGAAGAGTGTGATCCTAGAAACGGCGCACATAGTAAGAAAAGTCATGGACTCCTAAGGAGGCAGGCTGCAACCCGGAACCGCATACTATAAATACCATCCAGTCGAATTGGAGGACTGTGATAGACCAAAAAAAAAAAAATAATAATAATAATAAATAAATAAATAAAAATATAAATAATAATGAAAATAGTGCACTCAAAAGCATTTTATATTGATAACTTGCAAAATCCATTTATATGACCTTCAGAAAAATTTTTTTGTTTTTGAAATTTTTCGAAAAATCAAGACAAAATGTCTTAGAGACGTTTAATTTACACCCAGTTACTTAACAACTCTCCCCCCACCCCCCACCCCCCTTTTTTTTTTTTTACAGTTCATAATTATTTTTCGTTCTGAATACATAAAGTAACTTGTTTAACTCCATCTGGTATTGCAGAAGTAAAGTACCTCATCGTATCCTCCACAGAAATTTAACAGGAAGATTTAAGTGGAACTTAGTCTATTACCCGATCTAGAAAAGATCGAACCTTTTCGTGACGTTGCCTCAGATCTGGAATTCTTCGAAATGAGTCAGAACCTTAGGAACTGGAATATTTTACTTCCATAAGCAGTTATTTCCATTCAAAGCGGATACTGCCATACGGTTTTACGTCGCAAATATCTACATCTAATATCAGCGGTCATGCTCTCAGATGCATACGCTCGGTGCCAGTTACCTTTTTCATTTGTTTGCAAATATAATCTGAGGGTATGATGAGGTCTTAGATCACATGAAACTCAGAGCAGAGGCTCCCTTAATTATAGGGTCACTTCCCATAAAACAAAGTTTCATTACCAATGCTCCCTCTTCCCTAGGCTAATTACTGGGTGCAAAGGCTCCTTCAAGTCAATGGTCGGAGAGCCAAACGGGTATTTGGGGCATTTGCAGTTAGGTTACTCTACTATTAACTTTATTTTTGACCGTCGATTACATAATTTCTTTGTGGGGCCGACGGCACTGGCAACTCCTCAGGTTCAAACTCAGGTCTAGATGGAAAAAGAGAACTTAGATTGTGAGTTACATTAGCTGTTATGTGCCAAAAGAAAATTGCACTGGTGTTTTCAAAATGGGAAATTTGCAAGCATCAAGAAAGCCAAGAGGAGGAAGGAAGTGACACTTAATGACAGATTAGTTTCCAAGTATGAGAAACCTTTGACTAATGAATGTGAGAGAGATGGCCCACTGGGTGTTCTATGACCACTTAAGAGTAGGAGGTACTCAAAAGTCCTAAGTATAACTCGCTGCTTCTAATGAGGTGTAATCAGTATTAACTATAGACTGCCTTTATTTTCTTCATTATGGGCCCAGGCAAGTCAATTTTTTCGTTTAAATGTTCGTCTTAAAGTTATGAATCAAAAGAAAATTACGCTTCTTTCTACATTAAGTTAGTCTTACTTCACACAACTAGCTAACTTGGTCATGCTGATTTAGGTTTCATTTTACTCGTCTACTATTTTGTAACTAATGTTACAGTATCTTATCATTCTCAACTTTCAGAAGGACATCTTTTTTATTTCTTTTATTTTTTCGCAACATCTTGGCAGTCATAGTATCTAAGACAGGTCATTCGGTTTATATACCGTTTCGAATGGATAACTATTTATAAACCTACAAGGTGTGCCAGCGATATCATATACCTCACAATAGCGCATGCCCGAATGAATAACAATGAAGACAATAATAACTATTATTCTCCTAAATACAAACTCAAAATCAGTAACGGGACCTAATGTCAGTATTTATAAAACTGACTGGGGGTTATAGCCTGCGGTTTTTCTTTGATCCTATGAGAACTGGAAAATATGAAAAGGAAGATAGAATATTTATCGACATAGAGAAATAATGAGTCGTTGATGAAAGGCTACACAAACGAGGGTTGAGGATTAACCTCGTCGAGGCCCTCTCGTCTTTAATTACATGTTGCAGCGAACCGAGAGCGAACCGAGGAAAGGCTGCAGAACAAAGACCAAGTACAAGGTTCTGGAATCTAATTCCAAAGCCCTTTTACGACCGCAAAATGGATTGGGCAAGTTGGAATAACATTTTTTTTTACGGAGGAATAGCTAATGGATTAATTCAACATACCTACCTAAGTCAGAGATCACTTAAGAATTTTCCAGATTCCAGAGTAAGGAAGTTTTTACTATTCCATAGTTTCACTTTTCCATAGTAAAAAAAAATCGTGTATAGCAAGATCTTGTATCCTTGTGACTTTACGTGTGATTATATAAATATATACTAGAAAACTATACCCTTAACAATTTTACGTAACAAGATATTTCATTACTCCTATTATTAACTCAATAAGGATAATAATGATGATAGGAATCATGATAAACATCACTTTGATTGTAACCGTTTACCTTCCCCTGTCTGGTCTTAAGACATTATTCTTAGTTCTCATTCACTTGTCCAAGAAAAAAGTAAACGCAGAAACATACACTTTTTGAAGAGCCATGACGAACTGGACGGGCGACCGAAATCATTCTGCAGCCCCGCACCTCAGAAGAGAAGCAGCCACAATGAAACAAGAAAAGAAGAAAGCAAGGAAGGAAAGTGGGCTTCACTCCCAATGAAAACTGAGGACCTGCTGTGATACGCAATAAAAAAGAAAAATTAATGTACTATGGCATTCGGATATGTTAATTTAAGTTAAATATCTTCGACCTCAAGGAAGCTGAAGTCCAGAGTATCTAAACATGTGATTTAATTGATAACAGAATGTTACTGCGATGAATTATTCTTCCCACAGGGGTGTACATACCAAGCCAGGAGAGCAGATTATACATAAATTAACAGAACTGGAGGTCTTTTGTAGAAGTTATGAAGTTACAAGATTTTATCATTAGATTACGCGTCATCTAATGATAAAAAAAATGGGACATAACTGGCAGAATTCGTAAAGCGGCAAAAACAATAAATGACATGGTAAAAAGGTACCTCATATGGTAAGTAAATCTTAAAAATGTTAATTACGACCTGCTGCAATAAAAAAAAAAACAAAAAAAGTAAGCACGGTGCCATGTATGAAAAGAAAAACGCATAAGGCACCCGGAAAATATAGACAGAACTCATGGTATGCCATGACAGAACTCATGGTATGCCAAAATTCGGGTTATTGACGGTTTCGAATTATTACGCCCTCGGTGGAATTAAAAAAAAAAAAATGTATTTCTTACTACTTCCATGATTTAAGTTTGTCAAAAGCAAAGGGCGCCAAACAGAATAGGAGAATAGGAAATCACAAGGCCCCAAACCAGGGAAACAACTTTTTTGTGCTCAAGTATCCAAAATTCGGAAGAGGTGAATGTGTTGTACCAGGATGATGAAAAAATGTTAACGGGATGCCGTGTTCCCAAACCGAGTAAACCCAAAAACTCCAACACCACCAAACAAAAAACTCCATAATAACTCGAGGGTCCCCAGCAGCATCAAAAACGATTTGCGTTGTATAATCTGAATTTACGAGATCGAGATGCAATCAGAAGCCTTTATTCTCTTACCCTTACGCATACAGTTTATCGTTTCTGCGTCATTATCACCACCGACGAAATTTTACTCCGTTAACTTATGCAAAAGTCGGCCAAAAACCCTTTTTGTCTGGGAGAAGTTGTTTGCAGCTATCGTCCTTGGAAGACGATAACCTAAGATTGTATCTCGTCCCTAATATCCTTATAAGGTTCCTTGTTCACAGTCCTTCCCCTTCCCATAGGATCCACAGCACTTACGAAATTGACGGGTGAAAGCTGGTTGATTATATGGTCTTGCGCACATTCCTCAAGGCCTTTCAGCAAGGAAAGCTGGAGTGATGTAAATAGCCTGGAAAATGTTGCCCGTCAAGTATGCAAAGTGCTTATGAGAGGGTAATTGTTTATTATGGGTTGAAGGAGACTCTCTGTTCGTTACATTTTATTAATTTCCAGTTTATTTATTGTTTTCTGCTTAGTAAAACTGAATAATGTATAAGTTAACATGGGTTAACACGGTCGTTTATATCTGTATGATATACGCATAAAAAAATTTAAGTTATTTACAATTATAAATATGCATGTATATAGACATGAAGTTTTGTTACATACACCACGATATTTTTTGTAGTCACGAACCTTAAGTCACAAACGTCGAAATAAACAGCGAAGGGGAATTTAGTATTGATGAGCGATCCGTCACCAGGGGACTCGAACCCATTCAGTAGTTCATGTGCCCCTAATAGCGGATCGCTTATCAGTTATACACTCCACTGCTATGTATTATTCCAAAGATGAGTGAATTGGATATTAAACGACGATTGTACCCTGTCTTTTAATAAATACATATAAACCAAGCACGCACACACACGCGATACACACACACACACACACACACACACATATATATATATATATATATATATATATATATATATGTATATATATACACACACACACACATATATATATATTATATATAATATATATATATATATATATATATATATATATATATATATATATTATATATATGTATGTATGTATTGTAACGAAGGTGCCCGTTCTTACGCTATCTCATCTTCCACTGACTTAACGTTAGCGAGAGTAAAAGAATGATTTTTACAGTTGCTTTAGTAAAGTACTATACAGGCGAAACTCGCCCTACCAATCACTAACGATTTCCTTTGAGAATTAACACTATTAATCTGCCTTTGTTCATTTGACTGTGAGATCTTGGTTTGCAGGCTGAGAAAGTTAATTCCTGCCCAAATGAAAACCAGCGTCGGACCAGATCAACAGGGCGAAGAACACGAGGTAGCCACCCTAGTCAAAGGCACGAGTAGCATGGGCCTTGTCTTGAAGACCTCGTGCTTTGACATGCGGTCAGAAATCTAACACCATCTGTCAGGGCACCCAAACATAACTCCAAATGTATAAAAGGACCCTAGAACCGTCCCAGGAGCAAGAGCCCGTGCCAGCACGAGGCTGGCTTAATCTTAAACAACAACATCCCAGCCGCTGAGAGGTTTTTAGACATTCAGGGAACACAGTCCAACTCTGGCATAGTCGGTTGCCTACAGTCTCTTGAGCTACCTCCC
>NC_087200.1:142203846-142238846 GCF_015104395.2 Macrobrachium nipponense | reverse complement strand
GTGGCTGGAGAAATTTGGTTAAAAGTTTATTGATAAATGTAAGGACTACGTCTTTGGGATAGGAATTTTCTGAAAAAAAACTTAATAAAAATTCTATTTCATTATGGAAAGTTGGCCAGCTAGACGAATATTTTAATGCTCTATGGACAAGAGTATAAATGGTATTTAATTTGAAGATTCTTTGACATGAAACTGTAATAGTTGTAGTTAAACCAGTATAGGTCTTTTTTTCTTTTCTATAGACAGCTGTGGTGAATTCAGAATTGCTACTTGTAATATTGATATCGAGAAATGGCAAACTGTCTCCGCTCTCCACCTCCATCGTAAACCGAATATTTGGGTGTTGCTGATTGATATATTCCAGAAACTGTGTGCATTACCAAGGGTACTTAAAAAGAACAAAAGTGTCGTCTACATATCTCCTGTAGTATGCTGGTTTAAAAGAAGACTCACATTAATTTAAAAATTTTGTTTCTAAGTTACACATAAAAAAAATTTGCAAAAATGTGGCCTAAAGGGGATCCCAAAGCAGCTCCATCGACCTGCGAATAGAGTTGCTGGTTGAAAATAAACATGGAGTCTGCACAGCAAGTTCCAGAAATTGTTTAAAAAAAAGCCCTATTAAAACCATTAAAACATATTATCATTGCTGATAAAAATCTTTTTTAAAATAATAATATCAATTGTTTCGTTTAATGGTACATTCGTGAAAAGTGATTCAACATCGTAACTGACCATAAAATAGTCACCATCCTGGTTGATAATTTGTTGTTGAAATTCGTACCCATTTTTTAAAGTATATTCATTAATACTACATCCAGAAAGTAAACCAGCTAAATACTTGGAGATCGAGAACGATGGGCTATTGTAGGCGGCCATAATAGGTCTGACAGGGGTATTTGGTTTATGCATTTTTGGTAATCCATATAAAATACTAAAGGATGAACCAATAACAAAAAGTTTTTGATAGGTCGCATCATCTATAATATTAAATTTTTTTTATTTTTCTTAGGAATCTAATAATTCTATCTTCTCGTTTATATACATCCAGAAAGTTAGGCTCACCATGGGATTGGAATTTGGTAGTGTCAGTTTAAATGTTTTCAATTTTGCCTATATAATCATTTCCAACTGACACTACCAAATTCCAATCCCATGGTGAGCCTAGCTTTCTGGGATATATAGAAGATAGAATTAATAGATTCCTAAGAAAAATAAAAATGTAATATTATAGATGATGCGACCTATCAAAAACTTTTTTGTTACTGGTTCATCCTTTAGTATCTTATATGGACTACCAAAAATACATAAACCAAACACCCCTGTCAGACCTATTATGGCTGCCTACAATAGCCCATCGTTCTCGATCTCCAAGTATTTAGCTGGTTTTACTTTCTGATTGTAGTATTAATGAATATACATTACAAAACGGGTACGAATGTCGGCGAAATAGAGAGGTCGTAACTCAATTTATATTAATGTTGGCGAAATAAAGAAGTCGTAACTTAATTTATAGTTAAAGAAGGCGATATAAAAAGAAAAATAATATGAATGGTTAAGTGCAAGAGAAACTAATATATATATATATATATATATATATATATATATATATATATATATATATATATATATATATATATATATCTATATATCTATATATCTATATATAAGCGAATACCACGGGAAAATGATAGTCAGAAATCCAAGCGCTTTCGTCTCTATTCAGACATCGTCAAGTAGCTCCTTGACGGCGCTTGGATTTCTGACTATCATTTTCCCGTGGTATTCGCTATTTATGAAGTCACGTGCATCTACTGTGATTTTTTAAGCATATATATATATATATTATATATATATATATATATATATATATATATATAGATATATATAGCTATATATCTATATATCTATATATCTATATAATATATATATATATATATATATATATATATATATATAGATATATAGATATATAGATATATAGATATATATATATATATATATATCTATATCTATATCTATATATATATATATATATATATATATATATATGAGATATATATATATCTATAATATCTATATATCTATATATATATATATCATATATATATATATATATATATAAGATTATATAGATATATAGATATATAGATATATATATATATCTATATCTATATCTATATATATATATATATATATATATATATATATATATTATATATATATATTTTAGTTTCTCTTGCACTTAATCATTCATATTATTTTCTTTTTATCTGCCTTCTTAACTATAAATTAAGTTACGACTTCTTTATTTCGCCAACATTAATATAAATTGAGTTACGACTTCTCTATTTCGCCGACATTAATACAAGTTCTTTTATTTATTTAGCCAATTCTTTATTTTCTTAATTGTCGAGTTTTTAATTTTTTGCAATATTAATTTTAATTCATTTTTTGCAGAACGCAGAATTTTATATATTTTCAAGTTTTGATAAAGTCACATTTTTGCACATCTAGGAATGGCCCGTGTTAATAATAACTGGACCAGGACGTTCGAAATACGTTCATCCTCAGGATCAACCTTATCCCTCGAAGGTAATCCTGAAAGTGTACCTTTTTGGATCAAGGTGAAATAACTACTTCGGTAAGGTGGAGAACGTGTCAATGCGCTAATTATAGGAAAGTCTCAGCTCTTCGTAGGTGAGACGGAACGATTTGGGCACGTTCTGTTAAATCCAGGATAAACCTTACTGTACCTCCGTTAATATAGTCGGTGAAAATTAGGTGATTGGTACTTAACGGATTATCATGCATTGTATCTAGGGTGCAGAAGAGGCCATGGACTGACAAAACCATTCCAAACGACTTGATAAAAACAGGATAGGTAGAACCTAGTGAGCTCAACTGAAGGTGCCGTGAAATATTCAGAAACATTGTAAAGTTTATCTGCCAGCATTTCTTTACTTTTTTTAACTCATGCTGTTCAAACCGAAGTGCTGACATTCTGAAATCCTATTTATCTCTGGGAAATATTCCAGAATTTCAACTTCCTACAATATGTATGCACACACACACACACACTCATATATATATTATATATATATATATATATATATATATATATATATATATATATATATATATATTTCTTTTCTTTTTCTTTTTTTTTCTTTTTTTTTTTGGTGGTGGCAGGGGGGGGGGGGGGGGGGGGGGGTGGGGGGGGGGGGGGGGGGGGGGCTTTGTACAAGGTTTTAACACCAAGGTGATGACATTATAAGACTGTTATCTTTGGGAAAATCCACAAGTTCCGATACCCTCCTTATCTTAGGAGAAATTGCAGACGTGCACGTATCTCTCATTAGAGGAGAATGATTGAAAATAACTACGTTGGGTGATAGAAGAAAATTTAAGTATTCTAATGAGAAACAAATATTCATCAAATTAAGAAAAAACAAATTGGACATCAGAAGTGCAAAATAACCATTATGAACAACAGGCAACATTTACCAGCTCAATAGAACTGCAGAAGCATGAAAAGTGTCCAGAATGTTGGCTATCCGAGGAAAAATAGCGTACTTTTCACAGACCTCTCGAGAATTTTGGGGAGAGATAATATAGAAGTAAGTCACAAAGTAGAGACAAAATAAAAGTTAAAAATGCGCCGAAGTTTCTTCGGGCCAATCAAGTTTTCTATACAATGTATAACGCTGTATGAAACCATCAACTATGACTGGCGTCTTTCCAATTGTTCACCAGATGCGGTAGAGTTAGGGTGTATCTCATGGCTCCGGGAAGTGGTGCCAGATGCACAATCTATGGCTAAATTTAGCCTTAAATAAATTAGGAAAGTTTGATGATTGGAGGGTGGATGATCAAAATACCAATTTATTTACATCTGATGGCGGGCTTTACTTGCGGACGACAGAGAAAGCCGGCACAAGAGTTTTGTTTTACAGAAAACTAAAAACGATGATCGAAATGGAATTATGCCGAAGTGACTAGTTTACTTGCATGACTTTGACTTTGTTTTGATGTAATGTACCCACCACCCACACTCACACACACACACACACACACACACACACACACACACACACACATATATATATATATATATATATATATATATATATATATATATATATATATATATATATATATATTTATAATTACTCCTTTTAAAATGCACATATCCCTCTGAGACTGTATAAAAATGAATTTGCAACATTTTTTTTTCAGATTCCTAGATAGCTTAGAGATAGGATGTTTTAAAATGTGTGTTTAGATTTTCGCATAACATAATGTAAAAAAGAATATTTATATAAACGTAGAAATGTAGAGAGAGATTTTCTTTGTCCAATCGAAACTACGATTGTTTCCCTATTATGTCAGCACTGAGATTAGAGGAACTGCAAGATCTCCGTTGCTCTTAATCTGTCAACACATTTGATAAGCGAGCTCAAGACTTGCATTTATTGTTTTGAGAACTGTCATCAAGTAAGATAGGGTCTTTTCCTTCGTCTCGATCGGGTACGAACATTATTGTACACGGTGTCTTGTATGCTTATGTCTTTGCCAAGTACCACGTGCAGATTACACATTTTTTTATATAAAGTTGCTTAAGATTTTGAAGCTTCTGGAAGCATTATTGTCTCAAAACATTTTGTCATCTCCACTGTCCAGTTTCCGCAAGGGAAGAGAATTTCATTAGAGCTTAGATTCTCGAGGCGTTAACATATCTCTCTATCTCTCTCTCTCTCTCTCTCTCTCTCTCTCCCTCGACATCCTTGAGATTATATTAGCGTAACGTAAATTGGTCGCTCATAACTTGAGAATTTCATATTTGATATTCTTAGAGTTTATTTAGTGTTAAATAGTGTTTTTTGTGGAATCTGAACAAACGTTGTTGTAACGGCGCCTGGTTTTTGTGAAAGGGTAAAACAAGCCTGCAGCGAAGAAAGAAGTTGGTATACCAAAAAAGGTAAAGTGTGTTATATTTTATTAGTTGCAACTAATATCTAATGGTTATGATGGTTTTTGGTAGAAACTAATAACTAATAACGGATAGGAACAGTGGTTTGGTAAAAACTGATGGTTACAATGTTTTGAGTGAAAAGATTTACCACTTTTACACATTGCAAATTTTTGTGTTTTGTGTTGTTTCATTTTGTGCATTTTTTCATTTTCTTGTTGAAGTGTGCCTTTTATTTTGATACTGTCCACATTTTTCCTGTATTTTCATTTACATTCACAATTTAATTGACTAGTTATTTTCATTGCTTAATCATTGCACATTTAATTAAATTAACACTCTGAATTAATATGCATTTACTTAGAATTCTTTTCAAGCTTTATTATTGTTTAGCACTTGTGAATTAATTTCAAATTTTCATTTATTGCCTAACACTTTTGAATTTCAATTGAATTAATTTTCTGAATTTTGTGATAAATTATTTTGATTTAATTTACTTAATTGATTCAAGAATTAATTAAACTTTACTTTGCTTTCAAGTAACAGTAATTTTCCCTGATATTGTGAATCTCACTTATAAAACTTATGAGTTTAATAATAAATTTTTGTATTTAAAATTTTTATAAGTATTTTTATTTTTTTATACCAGTATATTTGCATATGATTATGATTACGTTAGGTAGAAACATAGAGTGTGATTAATCTGCTTTCCTTCAATTTACTTGAAGTGACTTAGAACCAGGAAGTACTTAGACTTCTGAAATCAGGGAAACACTTAGACTTTTTAAAGTTGTTGATGGAGTGCATGCCCTTTGATTAATTTAATTACTTACAAGATTACCTCACACCTGTTTTGATGAACTTAGTCTGATTTCTGCAATACTGGTAAGTTGTTAAGGATCACTGTTGCCTTTAGAGTATTCAGTCGTTTTAATACCTGTGATGAGGGTTCAGGTGTCTGGCTTTTGTGAGGTAACAATAACTGAATGGTAAGTGTAGTAACCAGATACTTGGCACTTCGTAACAATTTATACATATATATATATATATATATATATATATATATATATATATATATATATATATATATATATATATATATATAACCGTGTGTGTGCAATTATATATTTTTTAATTTATTTTTTTATACAAACATTCATACGCTTAATAAACTTTGTATTGAACAATTTGAAAATAAAATGTATAGGCAGGGTCCAAGTTTTGATCTTTGTGTTTTCTTTTGTACTGACGAATAGAGAGAGGCGGTAGACAATCAAGTATTTACTATGAGCGGGTTACTTCACGTAATCATCTATACAAGAGGAAGAGGCAACGCCGTTCAAAAAAAAAAGACAAATCTAACCTTTTCCTGAAAAGTCTGAATGACATTAAGAAAATATGGCTGCCTTTTGTAGCCAGGCTAAAGAAACTTCCACCCTACGCCTTTCTAAAGGAGCGGGGTGGGGGGAGGGGGGGCGTAAGAGAGATCCCTAACTACCCACCTGAGGCTCATCAACAACTGAGTTCATGTTGCCTTCGGTTGGGAGGGTAGAGTCCACAAGTCGGCAACTGGTTTATGTATTCCCTTGACATCTTACCATAGTTTGGGAAAGTGTTCGCGCTGGCATATGGCCAACTTAAATAAACCAGCCATCTAACCGGGCACACATAAAGAATAAACAAGAAGCCAGTAATATCAGAAGTAATGTAAAGTTATTATAATTGTTTTTACCACAATTAAAGACTTCGTCTTTCCCCCTCACCCTTCTCATCTTGTTAACTTTGTTTCTAGTATTAATTCTGGACTATAAGCAGCAGCTCAACGGCGACTGACCTTACTATAAGGATTTCTATAAGAAAAAAAGAAAAGAATAGTTTTTTACTAAAGAAGTTCCAATTTTCATCCTCCTCCCAACTAGAGTTGTACAATAACTTTTCTAAAGGAAAATCCGTTTTCTTCAGATATCATTTCTTTCTTAGCTTTTCTTCACAGTCCCGGTCTGAACCTTTTTGTTCTATCTCTTTCCAATTCTTTGCTCTTCCCTAATCCTCTGTTCGTGAGATTCATGTGGTTTGTATATCTCCTGGGAATCAAAGGGAAGTAGACCAAGAGTACATTCCAACACGATACCCAAGTGAATTTGAAAACGAACGAAATTCTGTAGTGCATTTTTATTTCTTAATTGTCAGCTCATGTTGGCATTTTAAAACTTACTGCCTCATTTTGCACACCATTGCCCTTCAATTTATGCATACCGTTGTACACAATAAGTTAAAATAATCTTTCACTGCTTCAAGGCCCTAATACCTTAACTCGGTAAATCCTCTGCGTAAACAGTCTACTGCAGAACTCGGCCTGCCTCTCATGCCTCGCCTGTCCTGTTTGTCTCAAGTTTTCATATGTATCAAAATCTACAAGATTCGCTCCGAAATAATGGTTTCCACTTGTTTTTCTGTGTAGTTACCGTTTTGCATCGGCCTATTCGTCTATGGCAAAATTACTTAAATCATTTTCTCTTATCTAGTTTTCTCAAAAATTTTGAATTATCAATTTCATTTACGCGTCGAGTATTACCTCGTCGAGAGCCTCACCTTTCTATT
Source organism: Macrobrachium nipponense (assembly GCF_015104395.2). Taxonomy (NCBI): domain Eukaryota; kingdom Metazoa; phylum Arthropoda; class Malacostraca; order Decapoda; family Palaemonidae; genus Macrobrachium; species Macrobrachium nipponense. Next base: position 142,231,273 of record NC_087200.1, on the reverse strand, counting down.
CTTGGTGTCTTCATAAATAACTATGCTGCTGTTTCATGTCATCCCTTTGAGGGTTTTACACGTACCTTGGGTACCTAACTGTAAACGGTACTAAACATTCTTTCCTTTGCGTTTGTCACTTTCGTTCGGTACCTTTCCAACTTCCTCAACTTGATCCAGTTTTTTCTGATTATATATATATATATATATATATATATATATATATATATATATATATCTATATCTATATCTATATCTATATCTATATCTATATCTATATCTATATATATCGATATCTATATCTATCTATATCTATATCTATATCTATATCTATATATATATATATATATATATATATATATATAGTATATATATATATATATATATTATATATATATATATATATATATGATATATATATTATATATATATATATAGGTAGGTATATATATATATAATACTTATATAATATATATATATATCAAAAAGGTTTTATAATAATTAAATTGGTATAGTATCCATAACGTACGCAGTTCCCATCAATCTGCATTCCGTAATTCCAGTTACATTCCCTCTTAAGGTATACGTTTGGCTCAAGATGACTTTTCTATTTCAGTGATAAACGTTTCAGACGAGTATTCCTTTGGGTGATGACCAACCCAAACAATGCCTTGTTATTCTCCCTAAACATCATTTTCAATTTCTTATCAGCTCTATGCTAAGTAATATATCTAAGCTTCACTGGATTTTATTCTCTCTATGGATTTAGTATATATTCTCTTATTGAGTGCATGATTTCTGCTTTAATTTCCATAACGTTGATCAGTTTGCTTCCAGGTTCATTACTTTTCGGAAATATTAGATACATTGGATTAATGATTCAATACTGCTGTGATGACAGTGATCCACTTACACTCTTAACCTCAGGCAGACTTTATTCTGTAACCGTTTGACCTTTATACAACCTCGTATTAATTTCAATTCTAATAACATCGCTTTCTCTAGATACCATGGACTGTACCACAAAAAGGAAAATGCAATTAGTATGCACGCAAGTAAGACTAGGAAATGAAATCCAACTAAAAGTAGCAGAAGCCGTTGTGTTAAAGTTTCAGATCAGACGCTTTTTAATAAAACATACATTTCAGTGGAGTTGAGAGATTAACTTTTTTTACAGCGGTTATAACAAGAACTGTAATATACAGATTTTGTCGGGCTTAACTGCAATTATTCACTGTACTTCCTACCATCGACAGCATTTATTAAATATTATTATAAAAAATAATGATAATGCTAGTTAAAATTACAGAGGAACAAGTAAAAAATATGCTTCGTTTAAAAACAATCCCATTGTTGTTATGCAGAATGTCTCATAACATATCTTCCTTCAAGGGCAGAATAGGTTTTTCATCATTCACTCCAGCCTTTAGTTCATGCTTGTTTTGTTTTTTTCTAGTTTAACATCGTGTCAGGTCCGGAAAAGAACAAAATGTAATCCTTCCTATTGGCCTTTATTCCTTAAAACATCAAAATCCAAAATACTATCGGGAACTACTGCAGAAGCATCAGGGCCATTCCTTTGTTTCTTTAATTGGGTGTGACGATGAAGAGAAGCCATTGTAATGAAACAAATTATGTAGTGTTTCTTAATGTATTCTCCAAGTCACGGTTGTGAATTAAATCACGAGTAACAGTGCTAACAGTAAAAAATACAGCCTTTCAATAAAGATTCAATAAAACGAATGTTCCTTTTTTTTTTTGTTTTTTTTTTTTGTTTTTTTCTTTTTTTTTTTTTGTACCTTTACCACCTCTGCGTACTTTACCTTCCCCATTCATCGACCACTGCATCTACCAACCATCTACTTCACTCATGATTCAAGTCCACGAGGCTTCATTCTACTTGCCCTGCGGCAGTAGCCATTCATTCCAATTTTCCAATTTACTGCCATTCCTACCTGGCCATCATGAGTAATATATTACGCCGAAAACAACACTCTGGGTCTTGGCTAATTACCCGAGTGACTCATTAACTTAGTAGAAAGTAGATAGAGTCATCTCGGCCGACGAAAGTCTCCATATTTCGTTGTCACAGATGACCCGCTAATTCGATTTTAACCACAGTTATTTATATGATCTATGGCCCATATAAACATAGTTTTTCACAAGAGTAAAACAGGTTGCCGCTAATTGGGCACAGGGAATAAGACATCATAACTAGAGTTTTGACCAGAGGCGGTTGAAACGCCTCGAGCCCTTCTGCTAACAAGATAACGAGGAAGGTGGAAAAAATGGCGGGGGGGGGGGGGGGGGGTGGGGGGGGGGGGGGAGAATACCTTTTACGACTCTGTACTTGTTATAATTTAATTATAGCAAAACATTATTTTTGCGTTTTAGAGTAGATTTATAGATTCTGCTCCACTTCGACAAGCACAACGATTAACTTTCTCATTGCCCTTAGGACCCATGAAATTATGTACTATATCCTTATCCACACAGATTAATCTCCTACAAAACGATAAGTGGAAGTTGGTTACAAACGAGTGAACTGAGGTGTCGAGTTTTGCGAGCTCAGGAGGTGAATGGGTAATGGATAAGGTACATTTGTTATGTATATCATAGCCACCCAATTTCCATCATTTCTGTAGATTATTTTCTACGTTCCTATATTTTCAAGTGGTAATTTTTGGCAGCTTAACATATAGAATTAGTTGCTTGGAGGTTTTTTGGTACCTTCTCTACCTTGGATTTTGCTAATGGCTTGCAAAGCAGTGAACCGAATAATTCTCTAATGCATCTTTAATCCAGTTCATATTTTTATCATATCCACATAAGTGATCATGGTCCGACGCAGTAACTTTGCTACTGGCCCCAAGTACAATGTAGATTTATGGGTCCATTTTCAAAATATGTCCTCCCATATAAATGAATTGTTTTCCATTACTTTCAGAATTTCTCTTCGTCTTTTTCAGAACTTGATTTACTGTGATAATGATCTTGAAGTTAACGATACTATAGTACATTCACGTCTCCATTTGAAGATTAATCGGTCAATTAATGTCTTACATTACGGTACTTAGCTATTTTTTTTTATTATTGTAACCGAGTAAGTTCTTCCGCTATCATGCAGTAGATAATTTTTTTCAGCAATCTTACTATTGCCATTAACGAAAGAATAGGCTAGTTTAACTTTTACGAAAATGTGAAGTAAATTACAATGGCCATTTCCAATATAAAGGATATCTAATAAGAAAGGCGATGCTAAAGTATCAAGATGGTTAATCTCAGGTATTTGAATGAAGCAAAAACAAAAAGTGTAAAGGATAATATACAGGTAAATGAAATTCGAGGGCTTTCGACGTTATTGCTCCGTAGTCGACGACCTTGGCGGTTACGAAACCAGCTTTTACGCGCAATTGTGCAGTCAATCACTCTATTAATCCCGTTATTGCTTTATAAATTGTCAGAACTTCCATCGTGAAAGTTACGAAATCACGCAAAGATCTTCCTTCTTTATTATTAATTTTTAAGCTGTTATCATTATCACGTATGTGGCAGCTAATGTCTTCATCCTGTCAATGTCAATGATAGCCTATTATTGACGCTAGTCAATGAAGATTTCGTTATTTAATAATGAGTTTCCGACGGGGTTACTATAACCCAAATAAGACCTTTCACAGTAAGAAGATTATTAAGTTTCTAGATCTTATCAACTCTCATCCTTGTAATCTGCTGACCCACCTATATACAGGTAAGCAAAGGCAACTTCGTGTGGACATTTCAAAATGAAATTTTCACACGAACAAATGGTGACTGCAGGCTATATTGTTCGCTTTAGCAGTTGCGTTTAAAAACAGTTATAATTTATGAGAGAGAGAGAGAGAGAGAGAGAGAGAGAGAGAGAGAGAGAAGAGAGAGAGAGAGAAACTGACCTGGTTTGTACCTTGAAGCAAGAGGCAATTTGCTTACAGGAATGAGGTCGTTGCTTTCCATCAAAAGGCAAATTATTAGCAAGTACAGCCGCCACATGAGGGCAGTCTGTGTGTGTTTTTGTGCCTCTGAACTTTTGTATTAAATGTAATATATTAGTAATAAGTTACTCTTACATAAAGAATGTGCGTAAAATGAAAGGTTTACAAAAGTGTGTAAAATAAATTAAAGGTAAATTTCCACGTATGAGATTTCGATTTTGAGAGGAAAAAAATTGTACGAAAACTATCATGTACTTCTATTGAGTATTATATTTTCGTAAGCACGGATAGTAATTTATGCATGATTCCTCTGAGCTTATGCCATTCACTTCCTCTTAATTGGACGGTTTGTCTGCGGGCCATCAAATTCCTTTGAAAAAATAGTCCAAAATAATAATTAAACATGATGACAATGAACATTTTATACAATGCTGTTTCTTTAATTGTACATTGCTATATATGGGATTTGCTCTAATTATAGCTGAAAAAACTGCCTGCAAGACTGGCTACGATGCCACTAGAACAGGAGAGAATGCGAGGGTAGCAAGATACTTGGTCCTAGTTTACTTAATTCACATAATTTCTACAGCAATTAAAACGACTTTAAAGCTGCATGCGTACTTTGAAGTTTCTGAACTAAACGACGTCAGAGTAGACGAACCGAGATAGGTGAAGTTGTGTTTATGTTATATTTTTCAGCATATGGTATTGTCAGTGTTGATGTAACAAACAAACTACTATGAGATTCAGAGCCTCTGTAACACGGTTTTTTTTGGATTTTGCTCCTTATCAAAGCATCGGATGTAGCTGAAAGTTGACATATGTGTATTTTACAACCACACACAAATTTTGTCAGCATTATCAATAAGCTAAAACCCCATAGTTTTAATTTTTATAGAGTAAAAATGATCTAGCCGACGCCATGGCCAATGATTGCGAGCCAAGAGTCGAAAAACATTCATTACGTAAGCAAAGTAAACATCGTTTTACGAAATGTTGCCCACCCATCCATCCACCGGACAGAAACCCATTCACCTTATTCCATCGGCTCTGAAACCCATAGTAGTCAAGAATGGCTAACAGGATATGGAATTGTCCCTGTGGTTGCAAAAACTGCATTTGTCTTACGACTTGCAACTTTATACAGTCAAGAGAAAGCCCGTGGCCATACTTACTATAGCCTGAATAGGTAATTATTCAGTTTCTAGTTTAAATCCAATGTTTATTATGGTCTGATTTTTTGATTTAGCGCAACGTGGTTATAATACTTGTAATGTCATTCAGGATTTTTAACATTTCCATTAACTATTCACTATGCCACCAAGAGAGAGAGAAAGAGAGAGATTGTATGTAAACAGTCTTTATATAACTATTTTTGTTAAAATAAGATTTTTATCCAAAGTAAATACAAGCTTATATGTCTAAAATCTCCAGCAGACCAAACGAATCCTCCGATATAATTTTTTTTTTCTTTAGTCTTACGACCATGTTGGATATAAAGACTTTATGAATGGCGGAACGATACATAGATGTGGGTGGGGTATCTGTGCTAGCGTAGTAATACTACTGTAGCAGTAGTGCCGCAAAATTAGTAATAGCAGCAATATACATGAATTAAACGTTTAGGCCAACTGCTGGGATCCCTGAGGATCATTTAGCACTTCTTACAACTACTCGAGAAATTAGTTTTTATAGCCAGAAGTTAGATTTTCTAATACAACAATGTCCATGATAGCCTTCATTGTTATCCTGAATTACAACGAGGCCAAAGTGGGTGGAGCCTCATGAAGTCATCATTCTGACGATAATTATTGGTAAAGGTTTAAAGCCAAATACGGTACCGGCTATTTTTTTTTTTTTTTTCAGTAAATAGGTAGATAGCCGATTAATAAAAATTGCTTGACATTGGATACAGCAGTTATTAAATCAAGCTTGTCTACTATGTCTTTGAAAATTACCAACTATTCCCTACATCTTGTCGATCTGATTGTGACCTATAAAGTAGATTATAATTTCTTAGGACATCTTATTTGGGAGATAGACTAATAATCGAAGTGTTTTTGTATTTATTAACATATTTTGTTGGTTTGTTCATTATGACAATTATCAGTGGAGAGGATTCAGAGTTCATAAAGGTGTACTGCTTTGCTTGTATTTAAATTTTTATGTCATTGTTGCCAGAGGTATAGCCTTCGTTACGTATAGCCAATCATCCATCGAGAAAGAGGGAAGAAATGCTGTCATAAGTTACGTAACGAGTGCGTTCGAAACCTTATCTCTGAGTAAGTTGGCCCGTCTTCAAAAAAAGTCACTTTTACATTAGAAGTACCAAATTTATTCAACCTACGTAATGCAGAATACAGTCAAAATTTATGTGTAGATATAATGTATATTCTGAATAAGCGTTATATCTATGAAATGCATAGTTAAAAAGTTATTGCCAAAAAACCGTGTTACAGAAGCCCTGAATCTCATAGTAGTATTTCATACTACGTGCTACTGAGTCGTTGAGTAAAATGCCTTCTGTTGTTGATTCCTTTATATCGAAGCTCTTAAGCCTCGTTAACAATCCAATCGGAATGAATTAGAATAATTTAGACGTCTAAACAAAAAGATTTTAAACTTCATAAATCAAACGAAATTTCATGGTAGTAGATCACTGCTAAATTGCTGTATTTGGAGAGCAGAGTTTGCTTCATCAAAATGTAGCACCGAGAAAGACAAAGAACCACTGCAACAATTTAAGAACTCATGAGATTACGAAAAAGAACAAGGTTAAAACAAATGAGAGGATAAACAAGGAGGGAAGTCCACATCACCGAGGCAAACATGAAAATAGTAACGACTCGGCCACTCATACAAGGCAGAGAGCGTTACCAGTGTGTTTGGTACTCTTCAAATCGGGACCCCAGTCCTCACAGACTTTTCATTTTATCTTGCAAACATGTTCTTACGATCAAAAGAAGTCTGCAATGATAATAACACGGGAAGAATCTTTATTTGAAATACGAATAGAAAAGAGTCAGATATGACCACTGCTGTAGTTTAAGATGCTCAATTCCCATCAGAAAGAAGCCACTGAAGTCTACAGGTGGTCACCAAAGATGGCTACGCTGTCGAGGTGGGAAAATACCGTTGCCTCCTTCTTTTGTTGACTACTGTCACCGAGAGTTGAATACCTTTCCCATTTCACTGATGGCTAGGTTCATGAGTCAGTGAAATACGTTTCCATCTTGATGGCCATGTTCACGTAGGGGGTCAAATGCCTCGTCTACCTTCTTCATGACTAAGTTCAAAAGGCACAACACCTTTCTCAAGTTTTTGGTGATTACATCCACGAGGGGTTAAATACTTTTTCCATCTCCTTTATATCTATTTTCACGAGGTAGTTGAACGTTCCTTCCCATCTTGATGGCAACATTCATGGAGTAGCTTAAATACTTCTGCCACCTGATAGATATGTGGGGGGGAGGGGTAATTAGCTCTCTCACCTACGTGAATGGTTGTATTTGAGAGCCAGATATCTCTGATGGCTACGCTGATAAGTGAGTTAAATACCTTTCCCATCAGTTGAATGGCTACGTTGACGACCCCTTTCTTTTTTTTTCCTTGATGGCTGTCTTTCTAAGAGTGTTAAATATCTTTCCTATCATTTTGATGGATACACTCGCGCGAGAGTAAATACATATATTTCAAATCTCTTTAATGGCTACATATGAGAGTTGGTTAAAGAAAATTATCTTATGGCCTTGATGGCTACGTTTATGACTGCTAAATACCTTTCGCATCTCCTTAATGGTTGTGTTAACGAGTGAGTCAAATACTGTTTCCCCCTTCTCCTTGCCTGGTGGTTACGGTCACGAACTAGTCAATTACATTTCCATCTCCTTGATAGATATACTTGCGATTGGGTTAAATACATTTCCCATCACATTGGTGGCCACAGTACGAGTGGGTTCCATACCTTTTCCACCTCCTTGATTGCTCCATTAAGGGAACACTGGTGGTTAAGCGACGTTTCCCATGTCCTTTATAGCTTTTATGTCTTATCAAATGCATCTTGTGATGGCAGAGATACCTCCTCAAGGAGGGTACATCATGCGTTGTTGAAAATCCGACTGCTTGTACGAAGTGAGAGCTGAAGTTTTTTATTTTACTTTTATCTTCCCCCAGGAATGAAACAATTTAACGAAAAGGCAATCAACTATGTAAGCGCAAAGTCATAATCGTGTGAACAGTCGTTTTGCCTTGTGAGATGAATTCTTTACAGAAAAAGTAATTTCTGAAAATACCGTTTCGGTCTTTGTATGTTCGTACATACAGAAACAGATCCTTAATAGGACCTAACAAAAAAAAAGTTTGCCGACATAATTTTAGAATGAATGGTCAAATGTATAATGTTCTTCATGATGGACAGCCAGGTAATCGTGAAAGGAGAAACGTGGTACCGCAGGGTATATTCTGTTCCCTTTCGGTGAAATTTCCATTTCTAGAGAGACATAATTCCCGAATCAACAAAATCCTTCGGTTGTGAGACAGCATCTCCTGACCGGCTGAGGTAAATATAGGTCAAACCACGGTTCAAGTAAAGGAACTGTACCAACAACTACAAATGAAGAGAAAAAGGCAGGGAAAGGACCTTCAAATGCGCATTGTTGCTGGAGAGGAACAACAAACCAATAAAGGCGTCTGGCTTTAGTAATGACAGCGATGGGGAGGGAGTCCCCAAAATAACAAACCAGTCGCAGTGTAATAATTGTTATTACGTTAACAACATTTTTGTAATGTCAGTGGCAATGGAGATAAACGCGCAAGATAACAGCAAATAAAGGTTAATTACTGGTTTCGTTATAACTCTAATAATAGTAATACTGTTGTGCATACCAGAGATAATTACACAGGTAAACTTCGAATGACGGTACGGCAAAGTGTTCTTCGGCAAAGTAAACCGACAGCTAAGTTAATCTAAAAAAAAATAATAATAAATAAATAAAGGAGTTAGGCTTAAACAACCGCACCAACCATATGTGGCATAGCAGCCATTCGAAATGGGCATAATGGATCGCCATAAACTAAAAAAACCTTTAGAGGAAGGTCCATTCAGCGCTCACATGGCAATTTTCTTATTAGCTTCCGCTCATAAACGGTAATCTTTTGCATATAGCTAGGACGACCGAGCGTGCAAGGAAAATGATCGCAATTTCAACGTTGTAATATTACACCTTTCATCGAAGGCTTCCATTCCTGCTCACGTATCACTCTCCTCTTGAAACGATAGAAATTCGTGGCTCATTACAAGAGTTTCAGTCTCAAATGAAAGGCTTTCAACAATAGCTCCGCGTTCTGTATGCATCTTATATACGTAACCACTTTATTCCTTCCACCGAGATGTCCTTCTAAACAATTGTTTCATTTTATTTTAAATAACAGGAATATTCATATCAATTCATCTTTCCTAATTAATTGAATTGGTTGGTGTAAGAAACTTGAAAGCCATCATTGTTCCAACTGAGGAGACAACTCACTTGTAATGTGCTTGGTCTTTTGATCGTTAACTTATCAACATGTAATCGTACTTCTCAAGATGAGATTTTCATAAGCAAACATGAGCCTACAAGGAAGACCATTCGCTTTGCTGCACCCCGGCGGTACCAGTTAATTCTTAATTGATTAATCTCTCTCTCTCTCTCTCTCTCTCTCTCTCTCTCTCTACAAACAAACATACACATATCTCTACATACATACACACATATACAATATATATATGTATACCATATAAACGTGTATACACATATAAATCCATACCTATACAGATATACACACAACATACATGTCATAGTATATACTATACACACACACACACACACATATCTTCGATGACCAACCCGGCACAGCCTGGGAAAACACTGATTGTCCCTTTATCCAGATATTGCTGTTCTGTCCCATTTATCCATTCTATTACTGGGGGTGCGGTAACCGTCCCTTTTATCCACGTATTATTGTGGTGACTGTCCTTTTCTTCCATGTATTACTATACTGACTGTCCCTTTTATCCAGGAATTACTGTGCTGATTGCCCATTTATTCAGGCATTATTGTGTTGACTATCCCATTTATACAGGTATTACTATACTGACTGTCCCTTTTATCCAGGTGTAACTATAATGACTGTCCCTTTTATGCAAATATTAACTGAGGTGACCATCCCATTTATCCAGGTATTATTGTGCTGACTGTCCCTTGTATTCAGGACTTTGCTGTGCTGACTCCCTTTTATCCAGGACTTACTGTACTGACTGCCCCTTTTATTCAGGACTTACTGTACTGACTGTCCTTTTTATCCAGGACTTACTGTACTGACTGTCCCTTTTATCCAGGACTTACTGTACTGACTGTCCCTTTTATCCAGGACTTACTGTACTGACTGTCCCTTTTATCCAGGACTTACTGTGCTGACTGCCCCTTTTATTCAGGTATCACTGTGATGACTATCCTATTTACCCCCACTAAAGGTCAACATGTTCCCCACTACACCTTAACACATCCCCTGCTAAACCTGAACACATCCTCACTAAACCTAAACACACCCCTTGCTAAAACTAAACACACTCCCACTAAACCTAAACACGCAACCCCCTCCCCCAACCTAAACACATACCTTGATACAGAATTATTAATCACAGAAAAGAGGGGCATTTTCAATAATAAATTTCTCTGGTGTCTAGTACATGAAATGAGGGATGATAAACCTATAGAGGAGTTTATTTACCACACAAGTTACGAAGATAAGGGGGATAAAGGAAGGGGCAGGGGTAGCGGGTATGGGTTTGAAAGTACCCTGTTGTTTAAGTTGGGTCATATGATGGCCATGTACCAAATTATGTCTAGATCGGTCAAGCGGTTCGGATTTCCATAGTGCACAAACATACAAACATTCACTTTTACACACACACCCACACACACACACACACACACCACACACACACACATATATATATATATATATATATATATATATATATATATATATATATATATATATATATATACATGTGTGTTTGTGTGTGTATTTACCATTCGCCTTTTTCCTTTAGAATGATTGCTCTTTGAATATCATTTTTCAATCCAGCTGATGCTGTTGCCCACTCAAATCTTGTCCACAAGTGAGCAAGTTGGCCAGAATTGAACAAGTAAAAAATCAAATTGCATTTTAAAGTAGTTTTCTATTTTCATTCAGAATATCACTCTAATAAAACTTTACATAACACAACGTTCCAAAAGCTTTCGTTAGAATAACCCAGTATATTAAAGTAATTTGTGTAGTACTACGAAAAATCTGTCATTTTTCAACTGTCAAGGTTAGTGGCGACTAATTCTTTGCTTCCGTAAATGTGCATTGTAAATTACACGGAGGTTTGATTGAATTATACGACGTTAAACATTAACACTTACTTCTTGAACTCACTTGTCGGACGAGATTTGAATGGCCAACAGCATCAGCTTGGGAGAAAAAAAGATATTCAGACGTCAACCATTCAAATGAAAAAAAGGCGAATGGTAAATGTACATTTATATATATAAATATATATGTGTATGTATATATATATATAAATATATATATATATATATATATATATATATATATATATATATATATATATATGTAAAAGTGAATGTTTATATGTTTGCATTCTCGTGCGCTATCTCAAAAATACTTCATGTAATTTATCTGCATAAAAACTAACAGTGAACATGTTTCAACACAACAGTATTTCATTATAAAGCTACTCATACTCCTGAAAAGCATAAAAAGATTGTTCAACGCATCCATATACACTTTTTAATTAGAAAAGGAAGACAACAGTTACTTTACGCCACTTGTAGGAGGGAAACTGATCCTGGTCATAGATTTCACCGTTAAAAAAAATTGACCATAACCGAATTTCATTTATTTTCAATTATCGATTCTAACCCGTCTGCTCTACAGGCGCCCATTTTCCTGTCAAAGTGTAGCCGTAAGCAATTTTACGCAATGTAGAAACCACTGATTGATTTTATGGTTTAAGGTAAACAAGGAAACGAAAACAAAACAAAAAATAGGAGTTATACTTTGTCTACTGTTATTCTCATTTTTTTTTCTTGAAAATGAACCAAGAAATGCGGAGAAAGCAGGAGAGAGAACTGTCGGACTCGGACATAATATAGGTACAAGATTTCTTTTAATTTTTGGAGAAAAACCTTTTAGAGATAATGGTTCTCTTTTTTTATACCTTCTGAATTACCCTGGCATTATGACGTAAGACCTCATAAATCAATTATACAATCTTCTCAACATATGATTTCTTCAAAACAAACATCTGGAACTGTTTAATAACATACAACCCGAATTCCTACCTAAAAAATAAAAACAACTAAATTGGTAACGAGAACATGAACTACTAAAATTTCACTCAACCACAATGGCAAAAAAATCATTATTACCACTGCTAATTTCAGGTGTAAAGTTCACATCATATTCTCATCTTCGATAATACTGGTACACAAGTGGAGATTTGTCTAATCAACACGACCCGACTCCTCCTCCTCTCCTTCAGCGACATAATTGCGGTCGTGATTCTGCGGTTTGACCTCCAGACACCCAGCTGGCGAACATTCCTCTCCATATGGTGATCTGCTATTTCAACGAATTTTCTTATCTGTCTATTTATATGTCTCTCCGTCTATCTATCTACTATCTATCTATTTATCTGTTCATATACCATTTACGTTTGCCTGTCTAACAAACTGTTGATTAGAAATGCTGTGACAAGCAAGCACAGACAGACAGAAACAAGAGACACAATGTCAGCATATATCTGTCTCTCCTCCATCTATCTGTGATATTATATATATATATATATATATATATCTATATATATATATATATATATATATATATATATATATATATATATATATATTATATAATAAAGTAAAGCTAACTCTGAGTGAACAGTTGTTGAAATGCCGGTATTATTTACGAAAAATGTTTTTTTTTTTTTTTTTTCCTTCCAAAGATGATGCATTTCCCTGGTGATGTTTCGTTGTTAAAGCCTTATTATTGTTAACGCTAAGTCCTCATTTTGCCTCTCAAGCAAGAAATGTAATGGAAAATACAAAGCTATGGAGAGTCTGCATCTTCAATAGTCAAATCAAAAAGTGAATTATAATGAACCAGTGGCTTCTATAGTAACAATATGATGCATTATGAATTTAATCAGCGCTGAAAAGCGAAGAAACAGCCGAATTATCAGTATTAAATTTTGTTTGTATGAGGCCTACGTGCGTTTAAAACTTCTACTATGGCCCATCAACGATGACGTGTAAGTGACGTCGTCTAAGTAGCCATTCTCCCCAACCTATCGCTAATCCCCTCCTCCAGCACTTCCCTGACTCCCCGTCTACGGACCATAGATACTGCAGACTTTGTCTGGGCATTTTCCTCCCAACCACTCATCACCCACAACAAAACGACATTTTTGAAATTCCGTCTTCATAGTCTGCTGTTTGTATGAAAACAAGTTTTTAATATTTGCATTATGTTTAACTGAGTGTAAAATGGTAATATTAAAGGTGAGACTAAAATTGTATTTGTAGAGGTGACGACATCACGTGCAAGATGAAAATCCAATGAAAAGCCTCTTCCAACGCTTCCTACTTTCTGGTCAATAATATCATTTTCTTAGGGAACCTGATTTTTCTGTAAGAGAGAGAGAGAGAGAGAGAGAGAGAGAGAGAGAGAGAGTGCTAAAAACATCTCGGTATCAGCAAGATTTTGTGTGTGTGTGTGTGTGTTTTATTCCAAGACCATCTTTTCGATTAAAATACCGCTAAGAAATATCAGTGCATTAAAGACAAAAGAATATTTTTTCGTATTTTGCGAAACACTGACACTATAGACTTAGCTTTTAATTTTATACGATGAAGCGTCAATTCTCCTTTATACCTATTATGAATGCCTGAGGGTTTCCCTATTGTTTGCTATATTTATCATATTCAAAACGATCGAACTTTCATTCATACGAATCAAAGTAACAGAATAGAATACTTTTGTGTGAAAAATGGGGTCCCCATTGAATACTTGGTATTTTACTTCCGTAGTTCGAATGATGAAAGAATGAAGCTCGTGAATCCTATCTCCTGAGAAACGCTTTGGGAAAATAGGGTCAGTGTAGAGGTTCTCTCATCACTACCTTCCTCCCTATCTCGGCCTTCGTAGAGCAATGGTACCAGCATCAGCTCACGGCAGAGGGAGCCGCGTTCGATCCCAAACCAGACAAAGAAAGAAACGTTGAATGGTGTTGGTCGCAGCAGGGATGGAGCGGAGGAGAGAGAGAGAGAGAGAGAGAGAGAGAGAGATATGCAACACGTGATCGATCAGTACTCAGTCATATGTGGCCCATCATATGATTAACGAGTTGATCCTCCCCCATTTATAAGTTTTTTGCAAGTCTCTCTCTCTCTCTCTCTCTCTCTCTCTCTCTCTCTCAAGTGTCCAGGTTTTGATAAGTAAAGGTTTCGACATCCTGACCCTTACTTTGAACTTAAAGGCGAAGAATCTCATTTGCACTCATAAACGTGACGTTTTCCATCATCGGACGGCGGCGTTCACAGGGTAATTTGGTCTAGTCTTATATATATATATATATATATATATATATATATATATATATATATATATATATATATATATATATATATATGAATAACTTGATCACGAAGTATATAAAACGTGATGCTATGTATAAATAAAGGTTTTTTTTGCCACGAAGGAAAAAATGAAAAAGCGAGATAGCCAAGTACTTTCGGTCCTGTTCGGACCCTTTACTGAGGCCCCAGTAAAAGGTACGAACAGGACCGAAAGTACTTGGCTATCTCGTTTTTTCATTTTTTCCTTCGTGGCAAAAAACCTTTATATATATATATATATCTGATATATATAATATATATATATATATATATTTACAATGTTATAAAAATAAAAGTTAATGATAAAGTTTAATATAGGATTCTACAAAGACATTCATTTTTTAATGTAGTTACATACATTTCACGAGTGTTTCACAACGCATAAGGAAATACTCATTAACTTTAATTCTGACGTGTTACCAGAAATAAAGAACAAGCCAAAACTCAGATTGCTAGATTACACACAAAAGTGCATATTATTATGTACATATATACATAATATATATATACTATATATATATATATATATATATATATATACATACATACATAGTATATATATATATATATATATATATATATATATATATATATTATGTACATATGTCCATACATTATATATATATATATATATATATATATATATATATATATATATATATATATATATATATATATAAATAAAGAACACATATATTTATGTATGTATACGTGCGTGTATATATGTGTATGATGTGTGTAAATGATAATACTGCCCACTGATTTATACCATCAAATAATGTTGAAGCCAAATCAGTAAGATACGGTCAATCTACCGTGGATATCTATAATTATATATATCTATGTTTTATGTGAACTTGCTTGAGTTCTTACTCGTTATATATTATTACTTAAAATATTAAACGTATCATTACGGATTACAAAAATTGTTTCAAGCACCGATGATCACCACTTTTCAGCATTTCTAGTTATAGAGCTGGGTTCAAATATTGGCAGAAGTGAACAGCCGTTAATAGCCTGTATACTCATGTGATAATAGTAAATTTTGCTACTCGTAAAAGGTCATATGCCATGGTAACCGTTTATATAAACGGTACCTTCCATTCAGATAAGAAAAAAAAGAAATAGCAATCCCACTTCTAAAATGTGAAGGAGGTTTTAGGTGTATCGTCAGAGATTGGCTTTAAAATCTATAAGAGAATCTCTTCCCTTCTTTCACTCATTGTGTATTATATATATATATATATATATATATATATATATATATATACATATATATATATATGTATAGTATATATATACATATATGTATATATATATATAATATATATATATATATATAATATATATATGTATACATATTTATATATACGTATATATAATACACACACACATATATATTATATATATATATATATATATATATATATATATATATATATGTATATGTATAAATATATATATATATATATATATATATATATATATATAATATATAATCTGTAGAAAGTTCCGTTTTTATCCTCATATTAATTGTCTCGGACATATAAAAGAATGCTATTGGTTGCACGTTGCTTATTGATACGGAATAATCATGTCTTTCGTTCCCATATAAGACATTTTCAATTTAGGCACAGATACTCTGAAATTTTCTATAACATGTCCTAATCCCCAAAACTTAAATCGTTATTTTAGGATCTATAGTTCTGGTAAGAAATTCGCGGGTAGCAGCATAATTTTCAAATAAAAAATATAAAGAATAATAATGCAAAATGTTTCAATATAACATTGAGGACGAACAAGTATTCATTTAATGCCGATAGAAGACGCTTTTAATGATGATTGCATTTATGTCCTCTGGCTCTGATAGCTTTCTTCTGCAGGTGTCACTTCTATTTTCTCCTTACTTGCAATTGATTAAAATTTACTTTTCTAGAGACAGAAAATATTTAGAGTTAACATAGCTCCTATTTGGAAATTTCTTGAGAAAAATTTGAAAATAAAATGCTAATACATACATACATACATGTACACACAAATCCATACACAAGCAATATACATATATACATAAATGAACATACACACACATATATATATAAATATATGTATATGTATATATATATGAGTGTACATACAAAAGTACATATGTATAAGAAAAAAGAGCAACTGTTACAACAGCGTCCTAAGAAAAGGAATCGAAAAACGGTATACTTTATTCCTCTGTTACATTGTAATCAAAATTAATGATCTGTTGCACATGAATTTGTGTTGATTTACTATCAATTTCCTAATATATTCATAAACGGATTCCAACGTAATCCTCGAATTCCAAAAGGAAACAAATGAGAAAGCGTTTGCCTAGCTAGACTCGACCCCAAGCGTATTAGAAGCCAAGAGGTCAGATTTCAGAAATAACTCCCTGTGCTCAGAAGACAATCTAATTCACTTCTTACACAAGCGCAGTTATCTTGAAAAATATAATACTGAGAGGGGAATGTGTAGTTGTGATCCTGTTGGATGCAAAGTAGTAACAAAAACATACACGCCAGTTCGAATGTTATAAATAATATTCATTCCGTGATTTAACATTTCTGAGAGCCAGGATCACTATAAATAATTTAATCAAATCATTCGTTAGTAACGAATTCTTCCCAACTTCATTACAAAACTCGTGACTAATTGTTAATACTAAAGGAAAATTATGCAAATATAATCAGTCAGTGAATAGCAAAATGGCGATTGATTTGCTTACAGTTACTGTATATTTATATAACTGTAAATAAATTGTTAGCGCTAACTTATTCCCGCACCATTAATTTCCAGTTTAATAATTTGCCAATAAATTTCAAAATAGCGTTTGTTAGAAATTTTTCCAATGTAAGCACGTCTTGCCCACTGCTTGAGCACAAGGTCACTCTCTTTAGGAATGCAGCCATTAGTAAGCCTTAATGAGCGAGATCAGGAAAGGGTCAAGAATGCTTTGTAACCGCTTTTATTATTCCGCGACTAGGCACTTGCCGTGTTGCTAGTTGTTTAATAATTGCTTTATATAACCAGCTCTAAACTTGTAACAGGGATATTTGTTATTACGTACTGTTTCCCTGAGTGCTTTCGTTGTTTTAAGCATTAACTGTTGCTTTAATTGTGAACTCAATTTCTGTTGAGTTTTAGGTCGTTCTCGGTTTTCCTTACACTTCTTTTTCTAACTACAGACTCCAACGTTGCGTGACGCATAAGGCCTCTGTGAAATAAATCCCGCTACTCATAACATCTTTCCCATGCTAATCTTCCACAGGTCTCTATTCATCTCCAGCTTCCCTTATACTTCGTACCTATCCAAGCAGTTCCGGGTCTTCAACTCTTCTGGCGCCAAACTGGAGTTCCAGCTAACAATATCACCAAGGCCAATGAATACCACATACTATTCACCTTACAGAACTCCAGTCATTTCCTTTATGGATTTATTACTAACTCTATCCTGCCATCTGACTACTAACTTTTTCTCCATCAAGATTTTAATTATCGTATCGTCAAAACCATTCCGATAGAGTTTCACTGTCGTAACAAGATCCACGTCCCTTTAGCAATACAGATCGGACTAGACTTGAAATATGCAATTTCACCGTACATTATTTCAAATTCTTATTTAGTCTGTCCATTGTTTGGTTTCCATTTACTTGTCTCCCATAAAATTCTATCTCAAGAAACCTATTATGGATATAATTGTTAATAAATATCTGAAAGATTCCACCTCATCAATCCTTTTTCCACGAAATGCTTTTTCGTCGGTTTGTGCACACGCTGTGCTCAGGAATTCTTTTTTTAAATGCAGAGTTACTTCAGTCCCAGCTCTCTAGGAGTCTAGATTTATGATCCCTTCTTTCAAATAGGCTTCGTAAATTCTGTGATGATTTGCTGATCAAAACAGGATCATCTAGATATTCTAATTCTGTCTAGTTTCTATAGTTACTACAATCTGAACCTTTACCATCTCCAACAACTTTTTCTTTGTGAAATATTATATAAATGGAATGTAATAGAATGGAATGGAATATGACAAATAGGCTTGAAGCCGAGCACTGGAATACTATTATATAAAAGGGCAAACAATAAAGGTGAAATATAATTCCTTGAAGCACCCGAATATTTACTGCAAGTTTACTAGAATCAACATTAATTCTTCGTCTACCTCGTTCATGGATAATTTCAAATAGCTTTTCATAGTAAAAGGCAGTGCAATAGTCACACAAGATCTTCCATAATATCGGCCTGTGAACGGCGTCAAATGCTTTCTCGTCAGCAATTAAACCATCTAAATGAATTTTTAAATTCTATACACTGCCACACAATTTGGGCAAACCAATATTTGATCTGCAAAACTTGTACCTTTTCTAAATCCAGTTTGCTCATATCTGAGCCATCTAACAACAGTACCACTCGCTGAGCACGTCTTGTCAACACCTTCAGCCTGTTTGTCCAAACATTCTCTTATCGCTCATTGAGCTTAGTTTAACTTTACGAACAGACAAGCACACTCTGGTCACTCTACTCTGCGTTCTTCATTTCCTATCATAATTTTTTTTTCACATGTACCTTTAGCTCTTGTCTGTTCTTGCGTGTATGCCAGGTCCTATCGGATCACTTATCACAATACTTTTTTCTATCAGACTGATGTACATTCTTACGTTAAACTAGTCCCCATTCACTGCCTGTCGATTGCTACTTAGATGTGCTTTCGAGAATTGCATATCTAATTCGAAATCAATAGCAAAAGCTTCTTCGGGTTCATCTTCAAGAAGCTTTGCTGTATCAAACCTAAATACTCTGCTTTTAACTTCATCTTCAGTATTCCAATGGTAAATTATTGATTACTGGCGACATCTGCTCCTGCGTAGCTCCTGATATTCGTGTTTTTCCTAATCTCGATTAACAGTGATGTGATGCCAAATGTATGTATGTATGTATGTATACATATCATTGGTCGAATGTCACAATCTTTATAGAAAACATTTGCATTCTTATAATAAACATAAAGAAACAAGCAATTTAGAACTAATTATAACTCGTAAACACCTTAGCCATATAAAACTGCAGTTAGCCATCCGATATTCGTTGTACTATTCTGATGGTATTGAGAACTTGAGTGTGACATGTACTATATATATATATATATATATATATATATATATATATATATATATATATATTATATATATATATATATGACCGTTTTTCTTTAGACGGAACAGTTCTCAGCAAGTATTTTGAGTGGGTGTGGACTGCTACATTGCCCTTTCCACCTAGGTAGTCGACTAATTGCCATATGTATTCAATTCTTAAGCAAAAGAAGCATTACAGGATGTAAGGTACAGATATATATATACATATATATATATATATATATATATATATATATATATATATATTATATAGTACATGTCACACTCAAGTTCTCAATACCATCATGAATAGGACAATGAATTTCGTGATGGCTAACTGCACTTATATATATATATATATATATATATATATATATATATATATATATATATATATATATATATATGTATGTATGTATGTATATATATATGTATATATATGTATATATATATATATATATATATATATATATATATATATATATATATATATAAATATATATATATATATATATATATATATATATATATTATATATTTATGTGTGTGTGTGTGTGTGTGTGTGATTTTGAATAGCCGCCTGCAAGCGCAGACACGCAGCACACACAAGATGTGCTGCGTTATGACAGGACATAACGCAAGCAATCACAGTCTCCACGAAGACTTCGCAGTTCGACTCTGCTAAGTCTAACCACAAAGCCAAAACATGATTGGAAGTTATAAGCCTGTGAAGTTAAAAGGGTCGCCAGTAATGATATGTCTCAGAAACCGCTCGCAGTACCTTGGAAGCCGTTTGCAAAGCGGCTACCGCTAATTTAGACATTCCTGATCGTTAAGTGAACCAGTTGCCATCTCCGGTAGGCATGGATTAACATCCTATTTCGAGCGTAATTTAAACCGGGGGGTCTTTTAGCATAATTTATATTTTTGCTTATTTTAATTTTACATGAAGGTGTTTTGTATACTACGATATGTAATTACTATATAATATATATATATATATATATATATATATATATATATATATATATACATATAGTTAACATATAATGTACCACATAAAGGAACTGAAAATAAGATTACCATGTATAAACTGATACTATAGGTAGCCAAAGATTTTCATAAATAAATTCAAACATAAATACATACGTACATACATATATACATACACACACACACACACACACACACACACATATATATATATATATATATATAATATATATATATATATATACTTATATATATATATATATATAATATATATATATATATATATATATATATATATACTATATATAGTATGTGTGTGTGTGTGTTTGTGGTTGTGTGTGTGTAGTAGAGAGAGAGAGAGAGAGAGGAGAGAGAGTCTGTTTGCGAAATGTTCCTTCTCTCCTCCCAAACAGCCTCACTAACTTAGTTGAAAATTGGTAAAAGTGCGACTTTCAAAATGCCACGTCATACTAAAAGGACGAAAAAGAATTTGACTTTGGTCAAATTATATATATGTATATATATATATATATGTATATATATATATATATACATATATTACATATAATGTACACATAAAGGAACTGAAATAGATTACCATGTATAAACTGATACTATAGGTAGCCAAAGATTTTCATAAATAAATTCAAAACATAAATACATACGTACATACATATATACATACACACACACACACACACACACACACACACACACACACATATATATATATATATATATATATATATATATATATATATATACTTATATATATATATAATATATATATATATATATATATATATATATATATATATATGTGTGTGTGTGTTTGTGGTTGTGTGTGTGTTTGTGGTTGTGTGTGTGTAGAGAGAGAGAGAGAGAGAGAGAGAGAGAGAGAGAGAGAGAGAGAGAGAGAGAGAGAGTCTGTTTGCGATGTTCCTTCTCTCCTCCCAAACAGCCGCACTAACTTAGTTGAAAATTGGTAAAAGTGCGACTTTCAAAATGCCACGGTCATACTAAAGGACGAAAAAGAATTTGACTTTGGTCACATCTTCAATTATGCAAGGCAAACGCCTCATAGTTGGCGTTAGTGTTTGAAACCGATGTACAGAATGAATTTAAAAGGTTAATGATGATGTCGTACTGAGATCATTAGATTTTAATATCATGTAATACTTAGAAGGCTTAGAATCTAAAATTCACCCGAAAACATTGAGGCAATACAAAATATGAATTTGAGTGAAAGAGTGTTATATAGTGGACAAATTTTTCGCTTTCATCATCATATAAACTCGTGTGTATATATAATATATATATATATATATATATATATATATATATATATATATATATATATATATCTAATAAAAGGAGCCCATAAAAACACCAAAATGTAAAGAGAAAAGTACTATATTTCAGAGACTGCTGTCTCTCTCTTCATATACCTGAAGAGAGAGACAGCAGTCTCTGAAATATAGTACTTTTCTCTTTACATTTTGGTGTTTTTTATGGGCTCCTTTTATTAGATGGAATTCTGTTGTTACAGAACATTTTTACCAGTCATATATATATATATATATATATATATATATATATCTATATATATATAATATTAAGCTACAAATGTCCTTTAATATATAATTCGTTCTACCTCAGAATTAATATATTTTCATATATGTTAACTGAAGGGAAATTTTTTAGTTGAAAATAATTTTGTTGGCTCCTGGGCGCGAACCTAGGAACCCAGAAATCAGGACATACAGTGAAAATATTTGGCTACTTATAGTATCAGTTTATACATGGTAATCTTATTTCAGTTCCTTTATATGTATATATATATATATATATATATATATATATATTATATATATATATATATATATATATATATGTATATATATATAAGTATGTAATATATATATATATATATATATATATATATATATATATATATATTTATATATATATATTATATATATATATATATATATATATATATATATATTATTACTTACTATATATATACATATATATATATATATATACATATATAGTATATATATACATATATATATCATATTATATAATATATATATATATATATATATATATATATATATATATATATATTAAGCTACAAATGTCCTTTAATTATATAATTCGCTCTACCTCAGAATTAATATATTTTTCATATATGTTAACTGAAGGAATTTTTAGTTAATGATAATTTTGTCGGCTCCCGGGTGCAAACCTAGGAACCCAGAAATCAGGACATACAGTGAAGCGCCTGTAACGTCTCAGCTACCACGAGAGGACATAAGTTAATGCCGCCTCTCACCAACAAATCCCTGTCGCGCACAGGTATTCGTTGTTTTGGAGTCGCATCAACCCTCATCGACCTTGAATCACGGTGTTGTGATCAGACTCATAAATTGGCTACGTGCGACAAAAGCACTACTCAATTCCCAAGGTCGAGGAGGGTTGATGCCGACTCCAAAACAACGAATACCTGTGCGCGACAGGGATTTGTAGGTGAGAGGGGGCGTTAACTTATGTCCTCGCGTGGTAGCTGAGTGGTTACAGGCGCTTCACTGTATGTCCTGATTTCTGGGTTCCTAGGTTTGCACCCGGGAGCCGACAAAATTATCATTAACTAAAAATTCCCCTTCAGTTAACATATATGAAAATATATTAATTCTGAGGTAGAGGCGAATTATATATTAAAAGGACATTTGTAGCTTAATATAATATTATTAATACATATATATATATATAATATATATATATATATAATATATATTATATTATATATATGTATAATAGGAATAATATTAATATATAATATATATATGTATTATATATATGTATATATATACATATATATGTATAAATATATATATATATGTTATTATATATAATAAGTATGTAATTATATCTATAGTATATATATATATAATAATATCTATTATATATAAATATATATATTTAATAAATACTATAATAATATACTATATAGAATATATTATATACTTATTAATATATATATATATTACATACTTAATAATATATACATTATTCTATATATTATTAATATATATAAAATATATATATATATATATATTATATATATATATAGATATATATATATATATACCTATAAAGGAAACTGAAATAAGATTACCATGTATAAACTGATACTATAAGTAGCCAAATATTTTCATAAATAAATTCAAACATACATACATACGAACATACATATATACATACAAACACACATATATATATATATTTATATATATATGCGTGCGTGTGTGTGTGTGTGTGTGTTTTAAATAAATGTGAATGCTTATATTTTTGTTTACAATAGAAATCTGAACCCTTGAACGATCTCATCACTATTTGGGTATGTAGCCTTCATTTGAGCCAACTTAAATAAGAGTGTAGGTTTCAAATCCGTAACCCCGCTACATCACTTTCCCTCATCCCCATCACACCTTGTCTTTGTAATTTATGTGGTAAATAGACTCGACGCGTTCATCATACCTCATCTCATGTACTAAAGCCAATAGAAATACATTATTGAAAATGCTTTTTCAGGCAACACAATTATTTTTGGATAAACGGGAAAGTCACCACAGTAATATCCGAATCAAAGGGACAGTCTCCACATTTATATCTGAATGACAGGGACACTCGCCACAGTAATATCTGAATAAAAGGGACAGTTACCAATGTAATACCTGAATGAACGGGACAGTCACCACAGAAATATCTGAATAAAAGGAACACTCACCAGAGTAATATCTGGATGAAAGGGAGACACCAAAGCAATATCTGAATGAAAGGGAAAGACACCACAGTAATATCTGAATGAAAGGGAAAGACACAGTAATATCTGAATAAAAGAGACTTATCACCACAGTAATACTTCGATACAAGGGACAGTCACCTCAGTAATATCTGGATAAAAGGAACAGAGAGCACAGTATTATATGAATAAAAGGGACAGTCTCTACAGTAATATCTGGGTAAGCGGGACAGTCACCATAGTAATATCTGGATAAAAGCGACAGTCACCAAAGTAATTTCTTATATAAGGGATTTCTGTCTGTCCGTCCGGCTGGTACGATGGGCATGAAACTTGGCAGGGTTATAGTGGGGACTCCTACGATGGATTATAATGGGGTTTCAAGCAAGAAAAGGCGCCAAAGGCGCCTTCTCCGAAAAAGGACTGGTTCAGTCCGTAGACTTGATAACGTTACGATTTTTATTATACCTAATCAATGGCTCCAAAGGGGGTCGGGGTTGCGCAGGGTGTGACAGAGAAAGAGTGAGAGGGAGAGTAGAGATGGTGTTAGAGAAAAGAAAAATGGTAAGAAACAGAGAAGGTTGAGAAGAGAGAGAGAGAGAGAGAGAGAGAGAGAGAGAGAGAGAGAGAGAGAATTTATCCGTTGCCATTCAGAGTTACCCCAGGCAGGTCTGTACTATAATTTCTGGATAAAAGGGAAAGTCAGCACGAGGTGGTGCAGGGGAGCTTCTTTGAGTTCTTCAGGGTTTTTCCTCCGGCAACGCCAGGTTGGTCATTTAGTCTGAATAAAAGGGGCAGTCACCACAGTAATATCAGAATGCAAGAGACAGTCACCACAGTAATATCAGAATTCAAGAGACAAGTTCACCACAAGTAATGTCTGGACAAAAGGGACAGTCACCACAATACGAGCTGAATAAAATGAACAGTCATCACAGTTTTATATGGATAAAAAAAAGTGAGACAGCAGAGTAATATCTGGATTTAAGGGACAGTTACCAAAGTATTACCTGGATAAAACGGACAGTCACCACAGAAATATATTGATTAAAGAAACAGTCACTACAGTAATATCTGACTAAAATGAAGAGTCACCAAAGTTATACGTGGATAAAAGGAACAGACAGCACAATAATATCTGAAAAAAGGTCAATCACCACAATAAAAGAGAGACAGTAGAATAATATCTGGATTAAATGGACAGTCGCCAAAGTAATACCTGGATAAAAGGGACAGTCACCACAGTAATATTTGAGTAAAAGGGACAGTCATCACAGTAATATATGGATTAAAGGGACAGTCACCGCAGTATTATCTGAATAAAAGCGACAAGCACCACAATTATACATGCATAAAAGGGACAGCCAGCACAGTAATATTTTGATTAAAGGGACAGTCACCTGTTATGCATGGATAAATGAGAGAGACAGCAGAATAATATCTGGATTTAATACCTGGATAAAAGGGACAGTCACTACAGTAATATCTGGATTAAAGGGTCAGTCACCGCAGTAATATCTGAATAAAAAGGACAGTCACCACAATTATATATGGATTAAAGGGACAGCCTCCACAGTTATACATGGATAAAAAAGGACAGCAAGCACAGCAATATCCTGATTAAAGGGATGGTCACCACTGTAACATCTAAATAAAGGGGGCAGTCATCACAGTTATACATGGATAAAAGAGAGAGACAGCAGAATAATATCTGGACTTAATACCTGGATAAAAGAAATAGCCACCACAGTTATACATGGATAAAAGAGAGAGACAGCAAAGTAATATCTGCATTTAAGGGACAGTTACCAAAGTAATATCTGGATTAAAGGGGCAGTCACCACATTAATAACTGAATAAAAGACACTCACCACAGTAATATCTGGACAAATGGGACAGTCACCACAACAATATCTGAACTCATTATCAATCGGGTGCACTGTCAACGAAACAACAATGAACAACTTCTGTTACGCCGACGATATGGTTTTTATTTCCCCATCAGTGACAGGTCTCTAACGACTCATCGAAACTTGCCGCCAATAAGCAGAGGAATTTGATAACCTTTATAACGAAACCAAGACACAATGCATGTAACTGCTCCCGAGATCGCTTCAACATATTGTAGAACCACAAATTTTCTCGGTAATCATCGGCTGTATTCGTGCACGAATTTCCGTATGTGGGTCACATTATCACGGACGACCTAAAAGATATGGCAGACATAGAACAGGGGTGTCGTAAACTATGTGCAACTGGCAAGGAGGTTTGCCTTCTGTCACCGAGGCATGAAACTACTGCTCTTTCGCTCGAATTGCTACAGTATCCATGGGTGTTTCCTCTGGACGAACTATACCCGAGAGACCATGAGACGTATCACTGTTGTGCGCAATGACATTTTGAGTCGCCTCACAAACACTCCTCGCTACCACTCCGCCACACAGATGTTCACAGAAAACCGCCTGAACAACTTAAAAATCACTGTAGGCGAACAATGTCCAGTCTGATAATCCGAGTGAGAAACAGCAGCTATTCTCTCACACAAAGCATCCTAAGGAGTGAGGCAAGATCTAAATTATGGGAAAGATGGGAAAATGTGGCGTTTGTTCCCTACATGACAACTTCCGTTTTTCCAAAGTGTCATCTGAAGAATCTGTCATTATTATTTTAATATATTTCTACGGTTACTGTTATTAATGGTACTTTACTTTTTCATTATTACTATGAGTATTATCAATTCAGAGTTTTCTTCATTAAATTTTCGTATTTAGCCCCCTGGACCTGACTGCT
>NC_087200.1:142187099-142200846 GCF_015104395.2 Macrobrachium nipponense | reverse complement strand
ATATGACCTTATTAAAGAGGTAAACTTTTTATATTGTAGTCACGTTTGCTCTACCTCAGTACCAGTTGTAATAGTTGAAATCCATTGATTCGATAGAATGACATTATCTTGCGAGTTTTTCTTTGGCTTGTAATTCATTCCAAATTAACATAATTCATAATGGAATATCTTAGAATAAAATAAACCGTAAGGTCTATTAAATATTAAAATGCAATTCCTGTAAGGTGATTGAATTAAAAATAACTTCATTACCAAATTTGGCTGTCATAATTGTAATGTAGTACGTCCTTCAAACACGTTGAGTGAGAGCTCTGCGTGCAGAGTGCTCAGAATCTGTGTAGTGAATTCACTGGGCAGTTTCATACTAAAAAAAAAAAAAATCTAATCAGACAAATACTAAATATTTGAAGATGTGTCCCATAATGGGAATACATTAAGATAGTACAGTAAACTGCCCAGGTCTTACAGGATCCATTATCTCGATACATCTCGTTCCGTGATAAATTTTTTAGGCATCGAGTTGAGGAGATTGGCAACGTAGGAGGTTGCATTTCGGAGGAACTTGACTAGTTAGAAACAGCAGAGCAAATCTCTAAGGGTAGAAAGTCTGTACTGCATTGGCTGAAAAATTTTACCGCCCAAACCATTTCTTGTTTGTCTATTTTTGCCAGGATTTCCAAACACGTTTCAGGAATGGCCTTCACCCAAGCATGATAGCAAACCCCGCAGAGGCTCTCTTGCCACGTGTGCTCTGGTCGTTTACTATCGTGTTGCGGTAGATAATTTGCATCGTCAGTAGTCTGGAGAAGAGTTCTTGGCTTGCATATTAGAAAGGCGGCGGCCTTGTTATATAATCGCTGCGCATGTTTACAAAGATTTTTTTTTATCGTTTTATTGACGCCTGGAAAATTACGAGTCTTGCTTGGTCAGTTTACAATAGCAAATTACATTGGAAGAGTTTATTCACACACACAGACATATACTTATATATATATATATATATATTATATAAAATATAATAATATATATATATTGTGTGTGAATTATATAATATCATATATATATATATATATATTAATATATATGTTTTTGTGTGCGAAACGTTTCTTAAATAAACTATGATGTCTACTAAGATGTATCACGAAAACCCTCTGAAATGCTGTGATATTGCTGACTGGAGAGTCTATACATATATATATATATATATATATATATTATATATATATATATATATATATATATATATATATATATTTATGTATATATGTATGTATGTTATGTGTAATTACCTACTTAATATTTTTTAAGACCAAGTTTGTGATGCAAGAATTCGGTTGTATATTTATTGCTTTGTAAATGAGTTACATTTACTTCGTGTCAGTAAATAAAAAGGACAATGAAAATTGACTAAAGAGAGCACGATAAACACAACAGATCCATTTATCGGTCATCATCTTTCATTAGTTTGTAAATTCGTCAATGAAACTGTAGTGCTACATGATAGTTTCTGTAGTTGTCGAGTTAATTTGTGATAATGGGAAACTGGCAGCCTTAGAGGGCGCAGGTCAGCTATCGGATTATCCGGACACGAAATTATGTGCTTTCGATGACCTGTCCCTCCTTTTCTTTTCTTGTAAATTTTGCCCCCCTCCTTCGAAACACATTCTGAACGTAGCTTTTCCGCTTCCACCCGCACATGATACATATTGTGTTTATATATATATATATATATATATAATATATATATTATATATATATATATATATATAAATAAATATATACATATAATATATATATATATCTATATATATATATATATATATATATATATATATATATTACATGGGAAAAACCTCCATGTATTTCATACGGTAAGCGTGGACGAAACGGAAACTGCAGCGACCCCCACACACAGGCTCTCTCTCTCTCTCTCTCCCGGCAATCACCCCACATCTCTCTCTCTCTCTCTCTCTCTCCACCTCTTTCTCTCCATTCTAACAGGTAATGAAAATGAGAGAGTTGCATCATAACATAACGTTTATTTACAAGAATAAATCAAGTAACTAAGTAATCCAGGCTTACAGACTAACTTAAAACAACTAATTGTCAAGTCACTCAAAAGGTCACACCTTTCCCTGGGAACTCTGTCCCACAGACATCCAGAAACCATTCTGCCAAAGATACAGAAACACATTCTGGTAAGTACACACACAAGTTTAAAGACAAAGTTAATAAAATGGAACATCTTACAAGATATCAAACAAGCCACCCCTTTGGCTAAAGTAAAGGTAACACTTACCCATTCCCAACCGGACACTAAACACTATGTCAAAAAACTCCCCCGGCGAATGCCACGGCATCTTGCCTATGACTCGAAGCCCTCTGTCAAAATCCCTCCCATAGGTTTGGGTATGAACGCTTTTAACAGAAGAGGGCGCACACGCACATACGAACCACAGTTCGCTAGCGCCTCGCGGTTCTAGCTGCATCTAGTTTCACAAAGGCACTTTGGGAAGAGTTCATAAACTGTCGTACATTGACTTCCTGAACTAAGCACTTTTATCTCACGCCATCCCCTAGAAACTCATTCATCAGCTACCCTCAGGTCGTTACTCTGCACTGTCCTCCACATTCCACAGGTTACAGAGAATGCACGAACAATACATAATTAATCAAAACCCTATGTCTTACAGATTGCTCGGCCTCGCACCTATATGCTAGCTCCCGCCTAGCAAAATTGCTTATATAATATAAAACCATTGGCCGGCTTAAAACAAAACAAGGTAAAACTGCACGTCTCTGGCATTATAAAATAAAGTCTTATCACGCTTTATCTCCCAATAACACAAAACGCATTTTCTCTGATATTTTCTGCATTAGGATTCTTGAATATCCCTCTTCGCTTGTCTGCAAGTAGCTGCACAGACAGCAACAGGCTATAGCAGGCTGTAGCAACTGTAGGAAGACGGAATGCCTCCCTCATCGTTAGAAGACTCTCACGGCTTCTTGTAGATCCCCAAAAAACACGCTGTAGAATTCTCTCCGGCACCACCACCACGTGGGAAATACGTTGTAATCACCATGGACAACATGGCAGCAACCTCACGGCTGGTGGACGTCTTGCTGGTGTCGGGGAACTTTTGGGCGTTAGTATGTCAGTCAAGTCTTTGGTCAATCTAGAAAATTAACCCAAACATACTACCTCTATCAAACAACGATCTCAAAAAGGTCAGAAATACTAACTGAACGTCTCCCAATTAACTCCCTTAAATATGACTACTAAAATGATAAGTCATTATCACAACTCTCTAAGAAAAAAAAACATCAAGTTCTCCAATTCAATTCTCCAAACTCGCACATCAGCACACACACACAACTCAGAAATCACAGCAACTCCACGGAATTCTGCACTCACATTTCGAACTCGAATGTGCTCACAAAAAAAAAAAGAAAAAATTCGTAACAAGCCCAAGAAAGAAAAGAATCACGTAACACCCAGACCCAAAATATTCTCGCAAGCTGATATTTAAACAAACCCACAAAATCAGTAAAAATCTCCAACTTTTTAACAGCAAAAACCCCTTTACTGCTCAATAATTATCACAACGAGACTTAATGTCAAACTCCCATTTCGTAAATAGCAACCCTCGAAAAATTACACCTCCCGGTAAAATCAAATCTCCCGTCCAAAAAAGAAATGTTATTTAAGCTCAATCCCCAAATCATATCTCTCATAGGAAAAGGAAGAAAAATAATAAAAAAAAAAATAATCACAAGTAGATTTCCCCAATCACAAAAAAATACATAATACATGTATAATATGCATAACTCCCGCGTTTTCCCCAAAGCCCCAAATGCTCCATGTAAAGTTATGGAATTTGCCAGAAAGCAAACTCTCATACATGCGCTTTCGTGAAATGCTATAGCTAACATTTCCAGATATTGCAAAAAATTCTGATCTGTCACCATCAGAAGAAAAGAAACAGCACAGCTCAGCACACGGCTCATCACATCGCTTGTCAGCAGAAAAATCACCTGCGGACGCATGCTCAAACAACAGCACAAAAATTGTCTAGTCAGACACATAAGTTTGGAAACTCATGATTCTCAAGAAAAAAGGTCTAACTGACACATTTCACAGAATTAACTCCAGGATATGACTAATGTGTTCAAAAATTTGTCTCGAAGACTTATTCTCTCAACATGACTTTTCCCAAATTATATTTCTCCAAGAATAACACACTTGTGAACATGAAAAATGCACACACATCTCCATATGACTCGTAATGCAGTAATGCCATTCGCCTCTAAATAGACACGAAATAAAAAAAAGAGAACCACAGAAATCTTCTCTTTGCTCAAAAAAACTCCATAACCACAAAAAAAAAGGTCACCCGCCCAAGATTAATTCCAACTCCATTATGAGACATCATATCAATAATAACACCACTCCGGTTATAGAAATATTTCCTCCATTTGGTTAATAACCAACCCCCTTATATTATTCTCTTATTTCTCCAAAGCCACATGTCAGTAGAAAGAAAAAGACACCACTCCAGGAATAGAGAATAATCACCTCTATTTCGGCAAATACAAAATATTTACCTCTATTTCCACAATAACTCCATGTGGAACAAAACAAGGCTCCAAATAATATATCTCCAAAAATGTGCACTCAAGGCATCTAACTCACACACTCACAAATATTGCCCCATAATCTCCAAATATGTGTCTCCACTTGCAACAAAGATGGCTGCAAAATAATTGAACTAAAACATAGCTCATACCACATTGGCAAATATCAAAAATGGCCAAAAATATATATCTCCCATATATTATATCTCAAAATATAACTCCAAAATAATATATACCTCCAAT
Organism: Macrobrachium nipponense; assembly: GCF_015104395.2. NCBI lineage: Eukaryota > Metazoa > Arthropoda > Malacostraca > Decapoda > Palaemonidae > Macrobrachium > Macrobrachium nipponense. The sequence goes on along the minus strand of NC_087200.1, from coordinate 142,195,968 downwards.
TATCTCCCCAAAATAATATATCTCAATTTTAACTCAATTATAACTCCAATTCTCCAGAGAATAACTCAATGTTATAGTCAAAAACTATAAAAACTCTCTCCGTTTAGCATAACTGCTAAAAAAGGGCAAAAACTCGGCAAATAAAACTGTCTAGAAAGTTCTAGAAAAAACCACCAATGTGCCACAAGTCATTATAACAGAACTCCAAATTCACAGTGTCTAAGCAAAGACTTCTCCATATGCACTACGACATAGCCCATTAGAAAACTTAACCAAGTTTCCTATCTCTCACAAAGTTGTCACAAATACAACAAGGGTATTGTGCAAGAAAACTCACAATTTCTGGAACACAAATATCCAGAGAAAAAATGTAGTGCCATTACGTATGCATTCAAAACATGCAAGAAATTCTTCCCCCTATATTACTCTATAGCATCAAATGCCTAAAACACGAACACGTTCCCGAACAATGACTCTAAGTCACGAACTGAGACAATATTCACACTAACTGGAGAGAAAAAACAAATTCAAATTCACCCATGGTAAAAAAAAACTTGTGTCAGCGATGGCTAATTTCAAAAAAAGGAGAAAAGAAAATCATCGGCACCATTAACTATCTCCCGTAACTCACTAGATGTCAAGCAATTATCTGCTGAACTCATAAAAAAAAGAAAAAAAACTAAAATAATGTGTTGTTAGTTCTTCCCATAATCACAAAAGATTTCACCTCCCTTGACAGCATTAAAACACCCACGTATTAGTATAAAAAAAAAAACAGTATCAGAAATATCATTATCACAAAATCACCAAAAAAAATTGCTATCATCAAAATCATCAGTATCAGTACAAAAACTATCACCAAAGTTAATGCTTGTCCATTCTCCAAAAATTCAGCACAAAATTCAGCAAAACTCACACAATTCACCAAGATTCAGCCAGATTCATCAAGATTCAGCAAAACTCATCCCCGTGAATCACTGAAATATTCTCCAAAGTTACAAAAACTGAACAATAATTACACAAGACTTCTCCCATTAATTCATTGTAATAATTCTCCTGGGAAATAATTATCTGTAATAATTATCAAATAATCTCCCATGAAATATCTCAAATCTCTCGTAAAACAATTCTCCCGTAATGATAATTTATACTTAAGCAAACTTCCCGTGACACATCTCAAGTATAATTAATTAATAATATAATAATAATAACTCTCCAAAGCAATAATTCTCTGGTTGTAAGGGTGAAATTCAAATAGCATACACAGTATTGCTGAATCCTATGACATACAATTTCTCCAGCATGCAACACCATGACATAACACCATTGCCATACAACACAGATACAAACACCAATCATCGCATTTCAAAGTAATTTCTCCAACACAATAAAAAAATAATCTGTGTATCCCCAATATATTTGTGTCTTTCAAGGCACAAAGAACATATAACACATCCCGTGCATGTTAACTACTTTTCCCCTCATTTTCGTAAAGAAAAATCTCTTTATTTTCCTTTTCTCTTCATCCAAGGGAGAGAAAAAAAAAAAAAAAAAAAAAAAAATATCTTTTCTTAAAAAAAGACTCTACGGGCATTTCACTTCATCAACTAATCAATCAGCTGATATCTTAGCATTCAATGTCAAGGCCAAATCCATCTCCAACACTAAGAAAAAAAAACCCGGAAAAGGAAAAGGGGGAATTCACCCACACTGAGACAAAAAAATTTCTCCCCCCCTGAGAACAACCCCTCAGTCAAGCGGCAGAACACTCCCCCGAGGCATGCCAGTAGGATCCCCATCTCCCCTTGAATAGTGTCTGAGGACCCCTACCCAAGGTATACACAAGTGCCCATCCCCTGCACTATCTCACGAGTGAGGCTAGTGGTACCCATGCAACTACCCTCCCAAGGGATGCCCGTACACCCTCGCAATGCAAGGCGCCTCTCTGCAGAAATATGCTGAGCCCTTAAAATTGTGGCCGCTCTGTGTCACTAAGCCAAATCTGCTTATATAAGCACAGTTCCCATGCATAGAAAAATACACTCCTATGTTTTAAACAAAGACGAATGCATAGTCTATTATAAACACGTGCAAATAAAGAAAACACTTCACTATGGGGAAAGAAAAAATTGTTTTGACCTCTTGAACCAATCCATAACCCTGAAATATTTAAACAAAACCCACTCCTTTTTGATAAACAATAGTTAACACTTACCACTCCATAATGGGAAAAAAGAACTCGAAATTCTTCGTAAAACGCGGTAGTGATATAACAACGACTGCCGCACAGGTATCTCGGAACACTCGTCATTGCACAAGCAAAGTCACACTGGGTGCGCTCACTGCTTCAGGCTGACTCCCTGGGAAAAATGCTGAGTCCCATAAAAATCCTTCCCTCCCTTTAGCACAGTTAATCAGACAGACATTTTCTCATTTTTTCCACTAAGTAACTGAAAACTAACAGTTTAACGATTTTCCACAATCCCACAAAGCTTTGTCGTTCGAAAACTATCGCTAAGTCACGACCCCTTTTTATTTTTCTAACTGGCCACTCATATCTCTTCATTGGCGTTCCTAGGCATAAAAAAAGAAAGAAGACTTTCTACATCCCTCTTTACCGCTGACACCACTATTACATGGGAAAAACCTCCATGTATTTCATACGGTAAGCGTGGACACGAAACGGAAGGCAGACCCCCACACACGGATGGCTCTCCTCTCTCTCTCTCCCGGCAATCACCCCAACTCTCTCTCTCTCTCTCTCTCTCCACCTCTTTCTCTCCATTCTAACAGGTAAATGAAAATGAGAGAGTTGCATCATAAACATAACGTTTATTTACAAGAATAAATCAATTAACTAAGTAATCCAGTCTTACAGACTAACTTAAAACAACTCATTGTCAAGTCACCCAAAAGGTCACACCTTTCCCTGGGAACTCTGTCCCACAGAAATCCAGAAACCATCTGCCAAAGATACAGAACACATTCTGGTAAGTACACACACAAGTTTAAAGACAAAGTTAATAAAATGGAACATCTTACAAGATATCAAACAAGCCACCCCTTTGGCTAAAGTAAAGGTAACACTTACCCATTCCCAACCGGACACTAAACACTATGTCAAAAAACTCCCCCGGCGAATGCCACGGCATCTTTGCCTATGACTCGAAGCCCTCTGTCAAAATCCCTCCATAGGTTTGGGTATGAACGCTTTTAACAGAAAGAGGCGCACACGCACATACGAACACACAGTTCGCTAGCGCCTCGCGGTTCTAGCTGCATCTAGTTTCACAAAGGCACTTTGGGAAGAGTTCATAAACTGTCGTACATTGACTTCCTGAACTAAGCACTTTTATCTCACGCCATCCCCTAGAAACTCATTCATCAGCTACCCTCAGGTCGTTACTCTGCACTGTCCTCCACATTCCACAGGTTACAGAGAATGCACGAACAATACATAATTAATCAAAACCCTATGTCTTACATATATATTAACTAAATGTATATGTATATTGATACATAATTGATATATATGCACGTATTTTATGTTTATAGGGATATAATACATACGTACCCCCCTACACAGACACTGCACTTCAATTTACTGTCCACATTATTTTCCAGTGATATATAATATATATATATATATATATATATATATATATATATATATATATATATATATATATATATATATATACCAGTCAGCAAAAATCAAATCGGTTTAATGGATGGAACTTCTCGTTTTTTCTTTGCTTTGAGGAATACATTCATAAATGCTTGCAATGCTTCTTCAGGCTTTCAAGCATGACTGAGCTCCAGTAATGTGTTTCTCAGTGAGATAAAGGTAAATTGAAAGAAGAGAGATTGATGAGACAAAGGATATTAGATAATGCAACGGAGTTTTCTCTGCGATATTAGTTTATAATAACACATTTTATTTTTAGCTCAAGGCCACATACATGGAATATACAAAGTACAGACAGTAACCAACACAATTAGTACATGAGATAACATGATAAAAAATGAATAATCGGCAATATCCAGTTTCTGAAGTAGTATTAAAGATAGTAATCATAATATATTAATAACAGTAATAATATTGAGAATAGTTAAAAAAAGCATTAAGAGTTATGATAGTGAACATATTGTATATATATAAATTCCAGCTAGAAACCTTAGGTGGTTACAGCAGTCAGGTCCAGGGGGCTAAATACGAAAATTTAATGAAGAAAACTCTGAATTGATAATACTCATAGTAATAATGAAAAAGTAAAGTACCATTAATAACAGTAACCGTAGAAATATATTAAAATAATATGACAGATTCTTCAGATGACACTTTGGAAAAACGGAAGTTGTCATGTAGGGAACAAACGCCACATTTTCCCATCTTTCCCATAATTTAGATCATTGCCTCACTCCTTAGGATGCTTTGTGTGAGAGAATAGCTGCTGTTTCTCACTCGGATTATCAGACTGGACATTGTTCGCCTACAGTGATTTTTAAGTTGTTCAGGCGGTTTTCTGTGAACATCTGTGTGGCGGAGTGGTAGCGAGGAGTGTTTGTGAGGCGACTCAAAATGTCATTGTGCACAACAGTGATACGTCTCATGGTCTCTCGGGTATAGTTCGTCCAGAGGAAACACCCATGGATACTGTAGCAATTCGAGCGAAAGAGCAGTAGTTTCATGCCTCGGTGACAGAAGGCAAACCTCCTTGCAGTTGCACATAGTTTACGACACCCCTGTTCTATGTCTGCCATATCTTTTAGGTCGTCCGTGATAATGTGACCCACATACGGAAATTCGTGCACGAATACAGCCGATGATTACCGAGAAAATTTGTGGTTCTACAATATGTTGAAGCGATCTCGGGAGCAGTTACATGCATTGTGTCTTGGTTTCGTTATAAAGGTTATCAAATTCCTCTGCTTATTGGCGGCAAGTTTCGATGAGTCGTTAGAGACCTGTCACTGATGGGAAATAAAAAACCATATCGTCGGCGTAACAGAAGTTGTTCATTGTTGTTTCGTTGACAGTGCACCCGATTGATAATGAGTTCAGATATTGTTGTGGTGACTGTCCCATTTGTCCAGATATATTACTGTGGTGAGTGTCTTTTATTCAGTTATTAATGTGGTGACTGCCCCTTTAATCCAGATATTACTTTGGTAACTGTCCCTTAAATGCAGATGTTACTTTGCTGTCTCTCTCTTTTATCCATGTATAACTGTGGTGGCTATTTCTTTTATCCAGGTATTAAGTCCAGATATTATTCTGCTGTCTCTCTCTTTTATCCATGTATAACTGTGATGACTGCCCCCTTTATTTAGATGTGTACAGTGGTGACCATCCCTTTAATCAGGATATTGCTGTGCTTGATGTCCTTTTTATCCATGTATAACTGTGGAGGCTGTCCCCCTTTAATCCATATATAATTGTGGTGACTGTCCTTTTTATTCAGATATTACTGCGGTGACTGACCCTTTAATCCAGATATTACTGTAGTGACTGTCCCTTTTATCCAGGTATTAAATCCAGATATTATTCTGCTGTCTCTCTCATTTATCCATGCATAACAGGTGACTGTCCCTTTAATCAAAATATTACTGTGCTGGCTGTCCCTTTTATGCATGTATAATTGTGGTGCTTGTCGCTTTTATTCAGATAATACTGCGGTGACTGTCCCTTTAATCCATATATTACTGTGATGACTGTCCCTTTTACTCAAATATTACTGTGGTGACTGTCCCTTTTATCCAGGTATTACTTTGGCGACTGTCCATTTAATCCAGATATTATTCTACTGTCTCTCTTTTATTGTGGTGATTGACCTTTTTTCAGATATTATTGTGCTGTCTGTTCCTTTTATCCACGTATAACTTTGGTGACTCTTCATTTTAGTCAGATATTACTGTAGTGACTGTTTCTTTAATCAATATATTTCTGTGGTGACTGTCCGTTTTATCCAGGTAATACTTTGGTAACTGTCCCTTAAATCCAGATATTACTCTGCTGTCTCACTTTTTTTTATCCATATAAAACTGTGATGACTGTTCATTTTATTCAGCTCGTATTGTGGTGACTGTCCCTTTTGTCCAGACATTACTGTGGTGACTTGTCTCTTGAATTCTGATATTACTGTGGTGACTGTCTCTTGCATTCTGATATTACTGTGGTGACTGCCCCTTTTATTCAGACTAAATGACCAACCTGGCGTTGCCGAGGGAAAAACCCTGAAGAACTCAAAGAAGCTCCCCTGCACCACCTCGTGCTGACTTTCCCTTTTATCCAGAAATTATAGTACAGACCTGCCTGGGGTAACTCTGAATGGCAACGGATAAATTCTCTCTCTCTCTCTCTCTCTCTCTCTCTCTCTCTCTCTCTCTCTCTCTCTCTCTCAACCTTCTCTGTTTCTTACCATTTTTCTTTTCTCTAACACCATCTCTACTCTCCCTCTCACTCTTTCTCTGTCACACCCTGCGCAACCCCGACCCCCTTTGGAGCCATTGATTAGGTATAATAAAATCGTAACGTTATCAAGTCTACGGACTGAACCAGTCCTTTTTCGGAGAAGGCGCCTTTGGCGCCTTTTCTTGCTTGAAACCCCATTATAATCCATCGTAGGAGTCCCCACTATAACCCTGCCAAGTTTCATGCCCATCGTACCAGCCGGACGGACAGACAGAAATCCCATTATAATAAGAAATTACTTTGGTGACTGTCGCTTTTATCCAGATATTACTATGGTGACTGTCCCGCTTACCCAGATATTACTGTAGAGACTGTCCCTTTTATTCATATAATACTGTGCTCTCTGTTCCTTTTATCCAGATATTACTGAGGTGACTGTCCCTTGTATCGAAGTATTACTGTGGTGATAAGTCTCTTTTATTCAGATATTACTGTGTCTTTCCCTTTCATTCAGATATTACTGTGGTGTCTTTCCCTTTCATTCAGATATTGCTTTGGTGTCTCCCTTTCATCCAGATATTACTCTGGTGAGTGTTCCTTTTATTCAGATATTTCTGTGGTGACTGTCCCGTTCATTCAGGTATTACATTGGTAACTGTCCCTTTTATTCAGATATTACTGTGGCGAGTGTCCCTGTCATTCAGATATAAATGTGGAGACTGTCCCTTTGATTCGGATATTACTGTGGTGACTTTCCCGTTTCTTCTTCTTCTTCTTCTTCCCAGCTTTTTCCCATTTTTATATGGGGTCGCCGTTTCGGATGAGCCGTTTCCATCTATTTCTATCTTGCACTTCTGCCTCATCAATTCCCTTCTCATGTAAATCTCCTCTCACACAGTCCTTCCATCTCTTTCTTGGTCTCCCTTTCTTTCTTCTTCCTTGCACCTCCACTCCCATAGTATGTCTCCCAGCGTGGTCCTCATCTCTCCTCAACAGGTGTCCATACCATCTCAGCCTCCCCTCCTGCACTTTCTTTGATACTTCCACCACCTTAGTTGACCCCCTTATGTAGTCATTTCTGATCCTATCCACTCTTGTTACCCCAGACATCCACCTAAGCATTCTCATTTCTGCCACATCCATCTCTTCTTCTGCTCTGCTTTTCTCATGCTTGCTGTTTCCGTACCATACAGCATTGCTGTTCTTACCACCGTCTTGTGAAATTTTCCTTTTAACCTAAGCGGCACTCTTTTGTCACAAAGAACTCCCGAGGCCGCTCTCCAGTTGTTCCAGCCTGCCTGTACCCGATGTTTTACTTCTTCTTCCATACTTCCTCCAGCGTTAACAAAAGATCCCAAATACTTAAACTTATCAACTCTCCTTATTTGCTCTCCACCAAGCTGAATACTTTCTCTATCATCCCCCTCAGTGGTGGTACACATATATTCTGTCTTGGATCTACTTATTCTCATTCCTCTGTCCTCCAGTACTTGTCTCCATCTTTCCAATTTCACTTCCAGATCTTCCCTGCTCTCTGCCCACACAGAACAATATCAATCCGCATACAATATGTTCCATGGTACTGTCTCCCTTACTTCCTCTATTATAACATCCATCACTATGTTAAAGATAAATGGGCTCAGAGCCGACCCCTGGTGTAATCCTACTCTCACCTCAAAACCTTCTGTCTCCCCAACACTGCTCCTCACTCTGGTAAATACATTCCGGTACATCTCTTGTATCAATCGCACATACTTCTCTGGCACCATCTTCTCCCTCAGGCTCCTCCATACCTCTTGTCTCGGGACTCTGTCATAAGCCTTTTCAAGGTCAATGAATACCATATGTAGGTCCTTTGTCTTTCCCCGAATTTCTCCATTATTTGCCTCAGACAAAATATACCATCTGTTGTTCCCCTTCCCTTCATAAATCCCATCTGCTCTTTACCTATTTGTACTTCTTCTCTCAGTCTAGCATCTATCATCCTTTCCAGTATCTTCAAAGTGTGGGACATCAATTTAATGCCCCTATAATTACCACACTCCCGTTTATCCAAAAATAATTGTGTTGCCTGAAAAAGCATTTTCAATAATGTATTTCTATTGGCTTTAGTACATGAGATGAGGTATGATGAACGCGTCGAGTCTATTTACCACATAAATTACAAAGACAAGGTGTGATGGGGATGAGGAAAGTGATGTAGCGGGGTTACGGATTTGAAACCTACACTCTTATTTAAGTTGGCTCAAATGAAGGCTACATACCCAAAATAGTGATGAGATCGTTCAAGGGTTCAGATTTCTATTGTAAACAAAAATATAAGCATTCACATTTATTTAAAACACACACACACACACGCACGCATATATATATAAATATATATATATGTGTGTTTGTATGTATATATGTATGTTCGTATGTATGTATGTTTGAATTTATTTATGAAAATATTTG
>NC_087200.1:142139599-142177099 GCF_015104395.2 Macrobrachium nipponense | reverse complement strand
CATCTTTGGAAGGAAAAAGAAGAAGCCATTTTTCGTAAATAATACCGGCATTTCAACGACCGTTCACTCAGAGTTAGCTTTACTTTTTCAACTTCCTGTTCAATATATAATATATATATATATATATATATATATATATATATCTATATGTATATATATATATATCACAGATAGATGGAGGAGAGACAGATATATGCTGACATTGTGTCTCTTGTTTCTGTCTGTCTGTGCTTGCTTGTCACAGCATTTTCTAATCACAACAGTTTGTTAAACAGGCAAACGTAAATGGTATATGAACAGATAGATAGATAGATAGATAGATAGATAGATAGATAGATAGATAGTCGGAGAGACATATAAATAGACAGATAAGAATTCGTTGAAATAGCAGATCACCATATGGAGAGGAATGCTCCAGCTGGGTGTCTGGAGGTCAAACCGCAGAATCACGACCGCAATTATGTCGCTGAAGGAGAGGAGGAGGAGTCGGGTCGTGTTGATTAGACAAATCTCCACTTGTGTACCAGTATTATCGAAGATGAGAATATGGTTGAGTGAAATTTTAGTAGTTCATGTTCTCGTTACCAATTTAGTTGTTTTTATTTTTTAGGTAGGAATTCGGGTTGTATGTTATTAAACAGTTCCAGATGTTTGTTTTGAAGTAATCATATGTTGAGAAGATTGTATAATTGATTTATGAGGTCTTACGTCATAACTGCCAGGGTAATTCAGAAGGTATAAAAAAAGAGAACCATTATCTCTAAAAAGGTTTTCTCCAAAAATTAAAAGAAATCTTGTACCTATATTATGTCCGAGTCCGACAGTTCTCTCTCCTGCTTTCTCCGCATTTCTTGGTTCATTTTCAAGAAAAAAAAATGAGAATAACAGTAGACAAAGTATAACTCCTATTTTTTGTTTTGTTTTCGTTTCCTTGTTTACCTTAAACCATAAAATCAATCAGTGGTTTCTACATTGCGTAAAATTGCTTACGGCTACACTTTGACAGGAAAATAGGCGCCTGTAGAGCAGACGGGTTAGAATCGATAATTGAAAATAAATGAAATTCGGTTATGGTCAATTTTTTTTAACGGTGAAATCTATGACCAGGATCAGTTTCCCTCCTACAAGTGGCGTAAAGTAACTGTTGTCTTCCTTTTCTAATTAAAAAGTGTATATGGATGCGTTGAACAATCTTTTTATGCTTTTCAGGAGTATGAGTAGCTTTATAATGAAATACTGTTGTGTTGAAACATGTTCACTGTTAGTTTTTATGCAGATAAATTACATGAAGTATTTTTGAGATAGCGCACGAGAATGCAAACATATAAACACTTATTCACTTTTACATATATATATATATATATATATATATATATATATATATATATATATATATATATATATATATATATATATATATATATATATATATATATATACATACATATATATATATATATAAATGTACATTTACCATTCGCCTTTTTTTCATTTGAATGGTTGACGTCTGAATATCTTTTTTTCTCCCAAGCTGATGCTGTTGGCCATTCAAATCTCGTCCGACAAGTGAGTTTAAGAAGTAAGTGTTAATGTTTAACGTCGTATAATTCAATCAAACCTCCGTGTAATTTACAATGCACATTTACGGAAGCAAAGAATTAGTCGCCACTAACCTTGACAGTTGAAAAATGACAGATTTTTCGTAGTACTACACAAATTACTTTAATATACTGGGTTATTCTAACGAAAGCTTTTGGAACGTTGTGTTATGTAAAGTTTTATTAGAGTGATATTCTGAACTGAAAATAGAAAACTACTTTAAAATGCAATTTGATTTTTTACTTTGTTCAATTCTGGCCAACTTGCTCACTTGTGGACAAGATTTGAGTGGGCAACAGCATCAGCTGGGATGAAAAATGATATTCAAAGGGCAATCATTCTAAAGGAAAAAAGGCGAATGGTAAATACACACACAAACACACACACACATGTATATATATATATATATATATATATATATATATATGTGTGTGTGTGTGTGTGTGTGTGTGTGTGTGTGTAAAAGTGAATGTTTGTATGTTTGTGCACTATGGAAATCCGAACCGCTTGACCGATCTAGACATAATTTGGTACATGGCCATCATATGACCCAACTTAAACAACAGGGTACTTTCAAACCCATACCCGCTACCCCTGCCCCTTCCTTTATCCCCCTTATCTTCGTAACTTGTGTGGTAAATAAACTCCTCTATAGGTTTATCATCCCTCATTTCATGTACTAGACACCAGAGAAATTTATTATTGAAAATGCCCCTCTTTTCTGTGATTAATAATTCTGTATCAAAGTATGTGTTTAGGTTGGGGGAGGGGGTTGCGTGTTTAGGTTTAGTGGGAGTGTGTTTAGTTTTAGCAAGGGGTGTGTTTAGGTTTAGTGAGGATGTGTTCAGGTTTAGCAGGGGATGTGTTAAGGTGTAGTGGGGAACATGTTGACCTTTAGTGGGGGTAAATAGGATAGTCATCACAGTGATACCTGAATAAAAGGGGCAGTCAGCACAGTAAGTCCTGGATAAAAGGGACAGTCAGTACAGTAAGTCCTGGATAAAAAGGGACAGTCAGTACAGTAAGTCCTGGATAAAAGGGACAGTCAGTTACAGTAAGTCCTGGATAAAAGGGACAGTCAGTACAGTAAGTCCTGGATAAAAGGGACAGTCAGTACAGTAAGTCCTGGATAAAAGGGACAGTCAGTACAGTAAGTCCTGGATAAAAGGGGACAGTCAGTACAGTAAGTCCTGGATAAAAAGGACAGTCAGTACAGTAAGTCCTGGATAAAAGGGGCAGTCTAGTACAGTAAGTCCTGAATAAAAGCAGTCAGTACAGTAAGTCCTGGATAAAAAAGGACAGTCAGTACAGTAAGTCCTGAATAAAAGGGGCAGTCAGTACAGTAAGTCCTGGATAAAAGGGAGTCAGCACAGCAAAGTCCTGAATACAAGGGACAGTCAGCACAATAATACCTGGATAAATGGGATGGTCACCTCAGTTAATATTTGCATAAAAGGGACAGTCATTATAGTTACACCTGGATAAAAGGGACAGTCATTATAGTAATACCTGTATAAATGGGATAGTCAACACAATAATGCCTGAATAAATGGGCAATCAGCACAGTAATTCCTGGATAAAAGGGACAGTCAGTATAGTAATACATGGAAGAAAAGGACAGTCACCACAATAATACGTGGATAAAAGGGACGGTTACCGCAGTAATAGAATGGATAAATGGGACAGAACAGCAATATCTGGATAAAGGGACAATCAGTGTTTTCCCAGGCTGTGCCGGGTTGGTCATCGAAGATATGTGTGTGTGTGTGTGTGTATAGTATATACTACACATGTATGTGTGTGTATATCTGTATACGTATGGATTTATATGTGTATACACGTTTATATGGTATACATATATATATTGTATATGTGTGTGTGTATGTAGAGATATGTGTATGTTTGTTTGTAGAGAGAGAGAGAGAGAGAGAGAGAGAGAGAGAGAGAGAGAGAGAGAGATTAATCAATTAAGAATTAACTGGTACCGCCGGGGTAGCAAAACGAATGGTCTTCCTTGTAGGCTGATGTTTGCTTATGAAAATCTCATCTTGAGAAGGACGATTACATGTTGATAAGTTAACGATCAAGGCCAAGCACATTACAAGTGAGTTCTCTCCTCAGTTGGAACAATGATGGCTTCCAAGTTTCCTACACCAACCAATTCAATTAATTAGGAAAGATGAATTGATATGAATATTCCTGTTATTTAAAATAAAATGAAACAATTGTTTAGAAGGACATCTCGGAGGAAGGAATAAAGTGTTTACGTATATAAGATGCATACAGAACGCGGAGCTATTGTTGAAAGCCTTTCATTTGAGACTGAAACTCTTGTAATGAGCCACGAATTTCTATCGTTTCAAGAGGAGAGTGATACGTGAGCAGGAATGGAAGCCTTCGATGAAAGGTGTAATATTACAATGTTGAAATTGCGATCATTTTCCTTGCACGCTCGGTCGTCCTAACTATATGCAAAAGATTACCGTTTATGAGCGGAAGCTAATAAGAAAATTGCCATGTGAGCGCTGAATGGACCTTCCTAAAGGTTTTTTAGTTTATGGCGATCCATTATGCCCATTTCGAATGGCTGCTATGCCACATATGGTTGGTGCGGTTGTTTAAGCCTAACTCCTTTATTTATTTATTTATTTATTTATTTATTTTTTTAGATTAACTTAGCTGTCGGTTACTTTGCCGAAGAACACTTTGCCGTACCGTCATTCGAAGTTTACCTGTGTAATTATCTCTGGTATGCACAACAGTATTACTATTATTAGAGTTATAACGAACCAGTAATTAACCTTTATTTGCTGTTATCTTGCGCGTTTATCTCCATTGCCTCTGACATTACAAAAATGTTGTTAACGTAATAACAATTATTACACTGCGACTGGTTTGTGTTATTTGGGGGACTCCCTCCCCATCGCTGTCATTACCAAAGCCAGACGCCTTTATTGGTTTGTTGTTCTTCTCCAGCAACAATGCGCATTTGAAGGTCCTTTCCCTGCTTGTTCTCTTCATTTGTAGTTGTTGGTACAGTTCCTCTACTTGAACCATGGTTTGACCTATTATTTACCTCAGCCGGTCAGGAGATGCTGTCTCACAACCGAAGGATTTTGTTGATTCGGGAATTATGTCTCTAGAAATAGAAATTTCACCGAAAGGGAACAAAATATACCCTGCGGTACCACGTTTCTCCTTTCACGATTACCTGGCTGTCCATCATGAAGAACATTATACATTTGACCATTCACTAAAATTATGTCGGCAAAACTTTTTTTTGTTAGGTCCTAATTAAAGATCTGTTTCTGTATGTACGAACATACAGTGTCGGCAAAACTTTTTTTTGTTAGGTCCTATAATTAAAGATCTGTTTCTGTATGTACGAACATACAAAGACCGAAACGGTATTTCAGAAATTACTTTTCTGTAAAGAATTCATCTCACAAGGCAAAAACGACTTTTCACACTGATTAGGACCTTTGCGCTTACATAGTTGATTGCCTTTTCGTTATATTGTTTCATTCCTTGGGGAAGATAAAAAGTAAATAAAAAACTTCAGCTCACTTCGTACAAGCAGTAGGATTTTCAACAACGCATGATGTACCCTCCTTGAGGAGGTATCTCTGCCATCACAAGATGCATTTGATAAGACATAAAAGCTATAAAGGACTTGGGAAAGTCGCTTAACCACCAGTGTTCCCTTAATGGAGCAATCAAGGAGGTGAAAAAGGTATGGAACCCACTCGTACTGTGGCCACCAATGTGATGGGAAATGTATTTAACCCAATCGCAAGTATATCTATCAAGGAGATGGAAAATGTAATTGACTAGTTCGTGACCGTAACCATCAAGGAGGATGGGAAACAGTATTTGACTCACTCGTTAACACAACCATTAAGGAGATGCGAAAGGTATTTAGCAGTCATAAACGTAGCCATAAAGGCCATAAGATAATTTTCTTTAACCAACTCTCATATGTAGCCATTAAAGAGATTTGAAATATATGTATTTACTCTCGCGCGAGTGTATCCATCAAAATGATAGGAAAGATATTTAACACTCTTAGGATAGGAAAGATATTTAACACTCTTAGAAAGACAGCCATCAAGGAAAAAAAAAGAAAGGGGTCGTCAACGTAGCCATTCTACTGATGGGAAAGGTATTTAACTCACTTATCAGCGTAGCCATCAAGAAATATCTGACTCTCAAATATAACCATTCACGTAGGTGAGAGAGCTAATTACCCCTCACATACCTATCAAGGTGGCAGAAGTATTTAAGCCACTCATGAATGTTGCCATCAAGATGGGAAGGAACGTTCAACTACCTCGTGAAAATAGATATAAAGGAGATGGAAAAAGTATTCAACCCCTCGTGGATGTAATCACCAAAAACTTGAGAAAGGTGTTGTGCCCTTTTGAACTTAGTCATGAAGAAGGTAGACGAGGCATTTGACCCCCTACGTGAACATGGCCATCAAGATGGAAACGTATTTCACTGACTCATGAATCTAGCCATCAGTGAAATGGGAAAGGTATTCAACTCTCGGTGACAGTAGTCAACAAGAAGGAGGAAAGGTATTTTCCCACCTCGACAGCGTAGCCATCTCTGTGACCACCTGTAGACTTCAGTGGCTTCTTTCTGATGGGAATTGAGCATCTTAAACTACAGCAGTGGTCATATCTGACTCTTTTCTATTCGTATTTCTAATATAGATTCTTCCCGTGTTATTATCATTGCAGACTTCTTTTGATCGTAAGAACATGTTTGCAAGAAAAATGAAAAGTCTGTGAGGACTGAGGTCCCGATTTGAAGAGTACCAAACACTCTTTGCCTTGTATGAGTGGCCGAGTCGTTACTATTTTCATGTTTGCTCGGTGATGTGGACTTCTCTCCTTGTTTATCCTCTCATTTGTTTTCCTTGACGTTCTTTCCTAGTTCTTTTTCGTAATCTCATGAGTCCTTAAATTGTTGCAGTGGTGCTTTGTCTTTCTCGGTGCTACATTTTGATGAAGCAAACTCTGCTCTCCAAATACAGCAATTTAGCAGTGATCTGCTACCATGAAATTTCGTTTGATTTATGAAGTTTAAAATCTTTTTGATTAATAGACGTCTAAATTATTCTAATTCATTCCGATTGTATTGTTAACGAGGTTTAAGAGCTTCGATATAAAGGAATCCACAACAGAAGGCATTTTTACTCAACGACTCAGTAGCACGTAGTATGAAATACTAGTTGTTTGTTACATCAACACTGATAATACCATATGCTTTGAAAAATATAACATAAACACAAACTTCCACCTATCTCGGTTTGCCTACTCTGACGTCGTTAGTTCAGAAACTTCAAAGCACGCATGCAGCTTTAAAGTCGTTTTAATTGCTGTAGAAATTATGTGAATTATGCTAAAACTAGGACCAAGTATCTTGCTACCCTCGCATTCTTTCCTGTTCCAGTTGCATCGTACCCATGCCTTGCAGGCACTTTTTTTCAGCTATAATTAGAGCAAATCCCATATATAGCAAAGTACAATTAAAGAACAGCATTGTATAAAATGTTCATTGTCATCATGTTTAATTATTATTTTGGACTATTCTTTTGAAGGGAATTTGATGGCCCGCAGGCAAACCGTCCAATTAAGAGGAAGTGAATGGCATAAGCTCAGAGGAATCATGCATAAATTACTATCTGTCATTTAACGAAAATATAATACTCAATAGAAGTACATGATAGTTTTCGTACAATTTTTTTCCTCTCAAAATCGAAATCTCATACGTGGAAATTTACCTTTAATCTTTACACACTTTCGTAAACCTTTCATTTTTACGTACATTCTTTATGTAAGAGTAACTTATTACTAATAGATTACATTTAATACAAAAGTTCAGAGGCACAAAACACACACAGACTGCCCTCATGGTGGCGGCTGTACTTGCTAATAATTTGCCTTTTGGTGGAAAGCAACGACCTCATTCCTGTAAGCAAATTGCCTCTTGCTTCAAGGTACAAACCAGGTCAGTTTCTCTCTCTCTCTCTCTCTCTCTCTCTCTCTCTCTCTCTCTCTCTCTCTCTCTCTCTCTCTCTCATAAATTATAACTGTTTTTAAACGCAACTGCTAAAGCAAACAATATAGCCTGCAGTCACTATTTGTTCGTGTGAAAATTTCATTTTGAAATGTCCACACGAAGTTGCCTTTGCTTACCTGTATATAGGTGGGTCAGCAGATTACAAGGATGAGAGTTGATAAGATCTAGAAACTTAATAATCTTCTTACTGTGAAAGGTCTTATTTGGGTTATAGTAACCCCGTCGGAAACTCATTATTAAATAACGAAATCTTCATTGACTAGCGTCAATAATAGGCTATCATTGACATTGACAGGATGTTGGGCGATGAAGACATTAGCTGCCACATACTGTGATAATGATAACAGCTTAAAAATGAATAATAAAGAAGGAAGATCTTTGCTGTGATTTGGTAACTTTCACGATGGAAGTTCTGACAATTTATAAAGCAATAACGGGATTAATAGAGTGATTGACTGCACAATTGCGCGTAAAAGCTGGTTTCGTAACCGCCAAGGTCGTCGACTACGGAGCAATAACGTCGAAAGCCCTTGAATTTCATTTACCTGTATATTATCCTTTACACTTTTTGCTTCATTCAAAATACCTGGAGATTAACCATCCTGATACTTTAGCATCGCCTTTCTTATTAGATATCGTTATATTGGAAATGGCCATTGTAATTTACTTCACATTTTCGTAAAAGTTATACTAGCCTATTCTTTCGTTAATGGCAATAGTTAGATTGCTGTAAAAAAAATTATCTACTGCATGATAGCGGGAGAACTTACTCGGTTACAATAATTAAAAAAAAAATAGCTGAGTACCGTAATGTAAGACATTAATTGACCGATTAATCTTCAAATGGAGACGTGAATGTACTATAGTATCGTTAACTTCAAGATCATTATCACAGTAAATCAAGTTCTGAAAAAGACGAAGAGAAATTCTGAAAGTAATGGAAAAAAAATCCATTTATATGGGAGGACATATTTTGAAAAATGGACTCATAAATCTACATTGTAGTTGGGGGCAGTAGCAAAGTTACTGCGTCGGACCATGATCAGTTATGTGGATATGATAAAAATATGAACTGGATTAAAGATGCATTAGAGAATTATTCGGTTCACTGCTTGGCAAGCCATTAGCAAAATCCAAGGTAGAGAAGGTAAAAACTTCCAAGCAACTAATTCTATATGTTAAGCTTCCAAAATTCCACTTGAAAATATAGGAACGTATAGAAAATAATCTACAGAAATGATGGAAATTGGGTGGCTATGATAATACATACAAATGTACCTTATCCATTACCCATTCACCTCCTGAGCTCGCAAAACTTGACACCTCAGTTCACTCGTTTGTAACCAACTTCCACTTATCGTTTTGTAGGAGATTAATCAGTGTGGATAAGGATATAGTACATAATTTCATGGGTCCTAAGGGCAATGAAAAAGCTAATCGTTGTGCTCGTCGAAGTGGAGCAGAAATCCATAAATCTACTCTAAAACAGCAAAATAATGTTTTGCCATAATTGAATTATAACAAGTACAGAGTCGTAAAAGGTTATTCTCTCCCCCCCCCCACCCACCCCCCCCCCCCCCCCCCCCCCCCCCCCCCCCCCCCCCCCCCCCCCCCCCCCCCACCCCCCCCCCCCCCCCCCCCCCCCCCCCCCCCCCCCCCCCCCCCCCCCCCCCCCCCCCACCGCATTTTTTTTCCACCTTCCTCGTTATCTTGTTAGCAGAAGGGCTCGAGGCGTTTCAACCGCCTCTGGTCAAAACTCTAGTTATGATGTCTTATTCCCTGTGCCCAATTAGCGGCAACCTGTTTACTCTTGTAGAAAACTATGTTTTATATGGGCTATAGATCATATAAATAACTGTGGTTAAAATCGAATTAACGGGTCATCTGTGACAACGAAATATGGGAGACTTTCGTCGGCCGAGATGACTCTATCTACTTTCTACTAAGTTAATGAGTCACTCGGGTAATTAGCCAAGACCCAGAGTGTTGTTTTCGGCGTAATAATATTACTCATGATGGCCAGGTAGGAATGGCAGTAATTGGAAAATTGGAATGAATGGCTACTGCCGCAGGGCAAGTAGATGAAGCCTCGTGGACTTGAATCATAAGGAAGGTAGATGGTTTGGTAGATGCAGTGGTCGATGAATGGGGAAGGTAAAGTACGCAGAGGTGGTTAAGGTACAAAAAAAAAAAAAAATCTAGAAACATTCGTTTTTATTGAATCTGTTTCTTTACAACAGCTGTCTTTCAGCGTCACACCCAATTAAAAGAATCAAAGGAGTGGCCCTGAATGCTTCCGCAGTAGTTCCCAATAGTATTTTGGATTTTTATGTTTTAAAGAGTAAAGGCCAATAGGAAGGATTACCTGTTGTTCTTTTCTGGGCCTGACACAATAATAAACTAAAAAAAAAAGTATAAAAAAGAAGGCTGGAGTGATTGATGAAATACCTATTCTTGAAGGAAGAAATGTTATGAGCATAACAGGCGGATTGTTTGTAAACGAAGCATATTTTTCTACTTGTTCCTCTGTAATTTTAACTAGCATTATCATTATTTTTTTATAATAATATTTAATAAAGTACTGTCAATGGTTGGAAGTACGGTGGATAATTAGCAGTTAAGCCAGACAAAATCTGGTAAATCACAGTTCTTGTTATAACCGCTGTAAAGAAAAAAATGTTATTTCTCAACTTCACTGAAATGTATGTCTTATTAAAAAGCGTCTGATCTGAAACTTTAACACAACGGTTTATGCTACTTTTTTGATGGATTTCATTTCCCAGTCTTACTTACATGCATAATTGCATTTTCCTTTTTATGGAAACATTCGGATACTATACCAATTTAATTATTAGAACCGTATTTCATATATATATATATATATATATATATATATATATATATATATATATATATAATATATATATATATATTTTATATATGATCAGGAAACTGGAGCAAGGTCGACCATAATTTGAGGAAGTTGGAAAGGTACCGAACGAAAGTGACAAACGCAAAGGAAAGAATGTTTAGTACCGTTTACAGTTAGGTACCCAAGGCACACTGTAAGTAAAACCCTCAAAGGGATGACCATGAAACAACAGCATAATTATTTATGAAGACCTCATGAATAGAAAGGCGAGGCCCTCGACGAATTAATACTCGGCACTTAAATGAAATTCATAAATTAAATATTTCAGAGAAAACTAGATAAGAAAAAATTATTAAGTAATTTTGCCATTATATAATAGACGAATAGGCCGATGCAAAACAGTAACTACACGGAAAACAAGTGGAAACTATTATTATGATATATTTCGGAGTGAATCCTGTAGATTTTGATAGGACATGAAAACTTGAGACAAACAGGACAGGCGAGGCATGAGAGGTAGGCTGAGTTCTGTAGTAGACAGTTTACACAGAGGATTTACCGAGTTAAACAAGTCCTTCAAAGGCGTTAGGGCATTGAAGCAACGAAAGATTATTTTGAACTCATTTAGTACGCGGTATGCATAAATTAAAGGGCAATGGTGTGCGAAATGAGGCAGTAAGTTTTAAAATACCAACATGAACTGACAATTAGGTAAAAAAAAATGCCTTGTACAGAATTTCGTTCGTTTTCAAATTCACTCGGGAACCGTGTTGGAATGTACTCTTGATCTACTTCCCTGTGATTCACAGGAGATATACATACCATATGAATCTCACGAACAGAGAATTAGGAAAGAGCAAAGAATTGGAAAGGGATTGAACAAAAGGTTCAGAAACACCGGGACGGCGAAGACAAAGCTAAGAAAGAAACGATATCTAAAGAAAATGAACTTTCCCTTATAAAAGATATTGTGCCACTTTAGGGGGGAGGAGGAGGAAAATTGAAACTGTATTTAGTAAACACTTCTTTTCTTCATCCTTTTATTTTTAATTCTATTATTTTTTTTAGAAATCCTTATAGTAAGGTCAGTCGACGCTGAGCTGCTGCTTGTAGTCCAGAATTAATAACTGAACAAAGTTAACAAGATGAAAGTGGGTGAGGAGAAAGGCCAAGTCTTTAATTGTGGTAACAATAATTATAATTTACATTACTTTTGATATTCCCGGCTTCCTTTTTATTCTTTATGTGTGCCCGGTTGGATGGCTGGTTTATTTAAGTTGGCCAAATGGCAGCGCTAACACTTAAGGGAATACATAAGCCAGTTGCCGACTTGTGGACTCTGTCTTTCCAACCGAAGCAACATGAACTCAGTTGTTGATGAGCCTCAGGTGGATAGTTGGGGATATCCCTTAGATGCCCCCACCTCTCCTTTAAAAAGGCGTAGGATGGAAGTTTCTATAGCATGGTTGCAAAAGGCTGCCATTTTTTTTAATGTCATTCAGACATTTCAGGAAAAGGTTAGATTTTTTTTTTTTTTTTTTTTTTTTTTTTTGAGCAGCGTTGCCTCTTCCTGTTGTATAGATGATTACGTGAAGCGACCCCGGATCATAGTAATCAGTTGATTGTCTATCACCTCTCTCCATTCGTCAGTACAAAAGAAAACACAAAGATCAAAACTTGGACCTTGCTATACATTTTATTTTCAAATTGCTCAATACAAAGTTTAATTAAACGTGTGAATGTTTGTATAAATAAATAAAATAGAAAATATATAAGTACACACACACACACACACACACACACACACGCGCACACACACACATATATATATATATATATATATATATATATATATATATATATATTATATATATATATTGGTATATTACACAAAACGAAGTCGTCACGTGTAAGTAAAGTAGTCACCTCGGCATAATTCCATTTCGATCATTGTTTTTAGTTTTCTGTAACAGAAAAGTCTTGTGCCTGCTTTGTCTGTCCGTCCGTAAACCCGCCATCATCTAAAAAAAACTACCGAGGCCAGAGGGCTGCAAATTGTTATGTTAATCATCTGCCCTCCAATCATCAAACTTTCCAAATTGTAACCCTCTAGCCCAGTAGTTTATATTTTATTTAAGGTTAAATTTAGCCATAGATCGTGCATCTGGCACCGCTTTCCGGAGCCATGGGATGCACCCTAACTCTAACGCAACTGATGAACATTTGGAAAGTTGCCGTTCATAGTTGATGGTTTCGCACAGCATTATACGTTACACAGAAAACTTGATTGGGTCGAAGAAACTTCGACTCATTTTTAACTTTTATTTGGTCTCTACTTTGTGACTTACTTCTATATTAACTCTCCCAAAATTCTCTAGAGGTCTGTGAAAAGTGGACTATTTTCCCTCGGATATCCAACATTCTTGACACTTTTCATGCCTCGGCAATTCTGCGGAGCTGGAAATTTCACCTGTTGTTCATAGTGGTTATTTGTACTTTTGATGTTCACTTTGTTTTTTCTTAATTTGATGAATATCACCTGATTTCATTTTCAAGATATTTGTTCTCATTAGAATACTTAAATTTTCTTCTATCATCTTATTATATCGCCTTCTTTAACTACAAATTAAGTTAATACTTCTTTATTTCGCCAACATTAATGTAAATTAAGTTACGACTTCTCTATTTCGCCGACATTAATACAAGTTCTTTATTTATTTAGCCAATTCTTTATTTTCTTAATTGTCGAGTTTTTAATTTTTTGTAATATTAATTTTAATTCATTTTTGGCGAGCGCAGAATATTATATATTTATAAGTTTTGATAAAGTCACATTTTATATATATATATATATATATATATATATATATATATATATATATATATATATATATGTATGTATGTGTGTGTGTGTGTGTGTAAAGAATACCAAGCCTTGCGGTGGTGATATTCAGTCTTTGTAAGAATAATATCATGGGGATCAGCTGTAGGAATACCAGAATAAAGATACGGAATTCAGTTATGTAATTTCGGCTTTATTTATTGTCTTTTCTAACGTTACCTAATGTAAATTTGAAATGATGTTGATATCTGCACTGACTCATGCAATATAAGAAATCTGTTATTCAGAGAGTAAGATATCTAGTGAAGACATAAAGCAAGACTGTAGAGTACGCATTTAGCATCTGAATGCGCAAACGACCATGTAATCGCTTGGATAGCTATAAAATAGCAATAAAGGACGTCAGATTTGTAAGTCACAATTTTATGGTGCAGAAAAATGTAAAAGAACAGGAGAATAGGAAATCACAAGGCGTCTCACTGTTACAAAAGCAGGCTCTCTCTCTCTCTCTCTCTCTCTCTCTCTCTCGCGTTGGGTATTCGGGTATTCTTCCTTTAATACTAAATTTTAGCAATAAATGTATAATTTATACATACACATATATATATATGTGTGTGTGTGTATATATATATATGTGTGTGTATATATATATATATATATATATATGTGCGTGTGTGTGTGTAGATATAATTTCTACGAGGAGATTCACAACAGATTATGGAAATGATGCAATTCTGACTCTGACCTTGGATTGGGTATAAATCATACAAATATTACGGCTGAAGCCCAACTTCAAACTGGGTAATAGTTAGGTTAACACTCAGGATTAGCTTACTTAATTATGTTTACACACTTTACCATATCAGGAGAGTATGAGCTATGCAATGAGGTTTATAAGGGACATAAGGGTCCCGTCAGGTTACTTAAGATTTACACAGAATAAGATCTTGAAGTGAATGAAAGTGAACCCACTATTCCAGGTTACAGGAGCGATGAAGTACGGTGGCAGGGATCCCACTGGGAACACGAAGTGAAGAACAGTATCCACAACTGACTACTACATTCTGCAGGTAGACTGCAACGAAGGTTATACAGGTGAACACGACATGTGGTAGGGGATCGAGGGTTTGTACTGTTGGTACCTAACAACTCGATCCCACGTCACTGAATTACCTTTACGTTATCACAAAAAATGACCACTTGCCTATGGCTTCAAAATACACCAATATCAAATAATACAGGACTCACACTTGGAAAAGAAAGAAATAAAGTAAGTATAAGAACGTGACTAACTGTTGAGAGAACTTTGGCATGTGGCACTTTAACTTCTTAAGGAGATGGAGTTGTCCTCCTTGGGGACACCAACAGGGAAGGGAAAAACCAATACACCACTAAGATTTACTTAAAGCTAGCAGCAGCCACGTTCAAAAGGGCGGTGGGGAGGTAGCTCAAGAGACTGTAGGCAACCAACTATGCCAGAGTTGGACTGTGTTCCCTGAATGTCTAAATACCTCTCAGCGGCCGGGATGTTGTTGTTTAAGATTAAGCCAGCCTCGTGCTGGCACGGGCTCTTGCTCCTGGGACGCTCTAGGGTCCTTTTATAACATTTGGAGATTATGTTTGGGTGCCCCGACAGATGGTGTTAGTTTTCTGACCGCATGTCAAGCACGAGGTCTTCAAGACAAGGCCCATGCTACTCGTGCCTTTGACTATGGTGGCTACCTCGCGTTCTTCGCCGTGTTAGTCTGGTCCGACGCTGGTTTTCTCTTGGGCAGGAATTAACTTTCTCAGCCAGCCACCTGCAAATTAAGGTTCGTGACTACAAAAAATATCGTGGTGTTTATAACAAAACTTCATGTCTATATATACATGCATATTTATAATTGTAAATACTTAAATTTTTATGCGTATATCATACAGATATAAACGACCGTGTTAACCCATGTTAACTTATACATTATTCATGTTTACCTAAACAGAAAAACAATAATAAACTGGAAATTAATAAAATGTAACGAACAGAGAGTCTCCTTCAACCCATAATAACAATTACCCTCTCATAAGCACATTTGCATACCTGACGGGCAACATTTTCCAGGCTATTTACATCACTCCAGCTTCCTTGCTGAAAGGCTGAGGAATGTGCGCAAGACCATAATCAACCAGCTTTCACCCGTCATTTCGTAAGTGCTGCGGATCCTATGGGAAGGGGAAGGACTGTGAACAAGGAACCTTATAAGGATATTAGGGACGAGATACAATCTTAGGTTATCGTCTTCCAAGGACGATAGCTGCAAACAACTTCTTCCCGACAAAATTTTTGGCTGACTTTTGGACAAGTTAACGGAGTAAAATTCGGTGGTGAGAATGACTCGCCAGAAACGATAAACCTGTATGCGTAAGGGTAAGAGAATAAAGGCTTCTAATTGCATCTCGATCTCGTAAATTCAGATTATACAACGCAAATCGTTTTTGATGCTGCTGAGACCTCGAGTTATATGGAGTTTTGGGTTACTCGTTGGGAACACGGCATCCCGTAACATTTTCCATCATCCCGGTACAACACATTCATCTCTTCCGAATTTTGGGATACTTGAGCACAAAAAAAAGTTGTTTCCCTGCTTTGGCGCCCTTTGCTTTTGACAAACTTAAATCGTGGAAGTAGTAAGAATATTACATGATTTTTTTTTTAAATTCCACCGAGGGCGTAATAATTCGAAACCGTCAATAACCCGAATTTTGGCATACCAGTTCTATCATATATTTTCCGGGTGCCTTACGCGTTTTTCTTTTCATACATGGCACTTGCTTACTTTTTTTTTTATTGCAGCAGGTAGTAATTAATATTTTTAGGATTTACTTACCATATGAGGTACCTTTTTACAATGTCATTTATTGTTTTGCCGCTTTACGAATTCTGCCAGTTATGTCCCATTTTTTTATCATTAGATGACGCGTAATCTTGGTTGTTGAGAGAGAATACCACTGAAACATTTATCTTGTAACTTCATAACTTCTACAAAAGACCTCCAGTTCTGTTAATTTATGTATAGTCTGCTCTCCTGGCTTGTTATACTCACCCCCTGTGGGAAGAATAATTTATCGCAGTAACATTCTGTTTATCAATTAAATCACATATTTAAATACTCTGGACTTCAGCTTCCCTGAGGTTGAAGATATTTAACTTAAATTAACATATCCGAATGCCATAGTACATTAATTTTTCTTTTTTATTGCGTATCGCAGCAGGTCCTCAGTTTCATTGGCAGTGAAGCCCACTTTCCTTCCTTGCTTTCTTCTTTTCTTGTTTCATTGTGGCTGTTCTCTTCTGAGGTGCGGGGCTGCAGAATGATTTCGGTCGCCCGTCCAGTTCGTCATGGCTCTTCAAAAAGTGTATGTTTCTGCGTTTACTTTTTTCTTGGACAGTGAATGAGAACTAAGAATGGGTCTTAAGACCAGACAGGGGGAAAGAAAACGGTTACAATCAAAGTGATGTTTATCATGATTCCTATCATCATTATTATCCTTATTGAGTAATAATAGGAGTAATGAATATCTTGTTACGTAAAATTGTTAAGGGTATAGTTTTCTAGTTTATATTTTTATAATCCCACGTAAAGTCACAAGATACAAGATCTTGCTATACACGATTTTTTTTTTACTATGGAATAGTGATCTATGGAATAGTGAAAACTTCCTTACTCTGGAATCTGGAAAATTCTTAAGTGATCTCTGACTTAGGTAGGTATGTTGAATTAATCCATTAGCTATTCCTCCGTAAAAAATGTTATTCCAACTTGCCCAATCCATTTTGCGGTCGTAAAAGGGCTTTGGAATTAGATTCCAGAACCGTGTACTTAGTCTTTGTTCTGCAGCCTTCCTCGGTTCGCTCTCGGTTCGCTGCAACATGTAATTAAAGACGAGAGGGCCTCGACGAGGTAATCCTCAACCCTCGTTGTGTAGCCTTTCATCAACGACTCATTAGTTTCTCTATGTCGATAAATATTTCTATCTTCCTTTTCCCATATTTTCCAGTTCTCATAGGATCAAAGAAAACCGCAGGCTATAACCCCCAGTTTTATAAATATCTGACATTAGGTCCGTTACTGATTTTGAGTTTGTATTTAGGAGAATAATAGTTATTATTGTCTTTATTGTTATTCATTCGGGCATGCGTTATTGTGAGGTATATGATATCGCTGGCACACCTTGTAGGTTATAAATAGTTATCCATTCGAAACGGTATATAAACCGAATGACCTGTCTTAGATACTATGACTGCCAAGATGTTGCGAAAAAAATAAAAGAAATAAAAAAGATGTCCCTCTGAAAGTTGAGAATGATGGATACTGTAACATTAATTACAAAATAGTAGACGAGTAAAATGAAACCTAAATCAGCATTACCAAGTTAGCTAGTTGTGTGAAGTAAGACTAACTTATTGTAGAAAGAAGCGTAATCTTCTTTTGATTCATAACTTTAAGACGAAACATTTAAAACAAAAAATTGACTTGCCTGGGCCCATAATGAAAAAATAAAGGCAGTCTTTAGTTGATACTGATTGCACCTCATTAGAAGCAGCGAGTGTACTTAGGACTTTTGAGTACCTCCTACTCTTAAGTGGTCATAGAACACCCAGTGGGCCATCTCTTCTCACATTCATTAGTCAAAGGTTTCTCATACTTGAACTGATCTGTTCACTAAGTGTCACTTCCTTCCTCCTGTTGGCTTTCTTGATGCTTGCAAATTTCCCATTTTGAAAACACCAGTGCAGTTTTCTCTTGGCACATAACAGCTAATGTAACTCTCAATCTAAGTTTCTCTTTTTCCATCTAGACCTGAGTTTGAACCTAAGGAGTTGCCAGTGCCGTCGGCCCCACAAAAAAATTATGTAATCGACGGTCAAAAATAAAGTTAATAGTAGAGTAACCTTAACTGCAAATGCCCCAAATACCCGTTTGGCTCTCCGACCATTGACTTGAAGGAGCCTTTGCACCCAGTAATTAGCCTAGGGAAGAGGGAGCATTGGGTAATGAAACTTTGTTTATGGGAAGTGACCCTATAATTAAGGAGTCTCTGCTCTGAGTTCATGTGATCTAAGACCTCATCATACCCTCAGATTATATTTGCAAACAAATGAAAAAGGTAACTGGCACCGAGCGTTATGCATCTGAGAGCATGACCGCTGATATTAGATGTAGATATTTGCGACGTAAAACTGTATGGCAGTATCCGCTTTGAATGGAAATAACGCTTATGGAAGTAAAATATTCCAGTTCCCTGAGGTTCTGCTCATTTCGAAGAATTCCAGATCTGAGGCAACGTCACGAAAAGGTTCGATCTTTTCTAGATCGGGTAATAGACTAAGTTCCACTTAAATCTTCCTGTTAAATTCTGTGTAGGAAACGATGAGGTACTTTACTTCTGCAATACCAGATGGAGTTAAACAAGTTACTTTATGTATTCAGAACGAAAAACAATTATGAACTGTAAAAGGAGGAGGGGGGGGGCGCGAGGTGTTAAGTAACTGGGTGTAAATTAAACGTCTCCAAGGTTTAATACATTTTGTCTTGAATTTTCGAAAAATTAAAAAAAAAAATTCTGAAGGTCATATACATGGATTTTGCAAGTAATCAATATCAAATTTCTTTTGAGTGCACTATTTTAATTATTATTATTATTATTTTTTATTTATTTATTTTTTTTTTTGTCTATCACAGTCCTCCAATTCGACTGGGTGGTATTTATAGTATGCGGTTCCGGGTTGCAGCCTGCCTCCTTTAGGAGTCCATGACTTTTCTTACTATGTGCGCCGTTTCTAGGATCACACACTTCGGCATGAGTACTGGAGCTACTTCAGCCTCTAGTTTTTCCAGATTCCTTTTCAGAGGTCTTGGGATCGTGCCTAGTGTTCCAATGATTGTAGGTACAATTTCCACTAGCATATCCCATACCCTTTTTAATTTTACTTTCAGGTTTTGATACTTATTATTATTATTTTTTTTTTTTTTTGCTCCATCACAGTCCTCTAATTCGACTGGGTGGTATTTATAGTGTGGGGTTCCGGGTTGCATCCTGCCTCCTCAGGAGTCCATCACTTTTCTTACTATGTGCGCCGTTTCTAGGATCACACTCTTCTGCACGAGTTCTGGAGCTACTTCAGCCTCTAGTTTTTCCAGATTCCTTTTCAGGGATCTTAGGATCGTGCCTAGTGTTCCTATGATTATGGGTACAATTTCCACTGGCATATCCCATATCCTTCTTATTTCTATTCTCTGGTCTTGATACTTATCCATTTTTTCCCTTTCTTTCTCTTCAACTCTGGTGTCCCATGGTATTGCGACATCAATGAGTGATACTTTCTTCTTGATTTTGTCAATCAACGTCACGTCTGGTCTATTTGCACGTATCACCCTATCTGTTCTGATACCATAGTCCCAGAGGATCTTTGCCTGATCGTTTTCTATCACTCCTTCAGAATGGTGTTCGTACCACTTATTACTGCAAGGTAGCTGGTGTTGCTTGCACAGGCTCCAGTGGAGGGCTTTTGCTACTGAATCATGCCTCTTTTTGTACTGGTTCTGTGCAAGTGCCGGACATTCACTTGCTATGTGGTTTATGGTTTCATTTTTCGTATTGCACTTCCTACATATGGGAGAAATGTTATTTCCATCTATCGTTCTTTGGACATATCTGGTTCTTAGGGCCTGATCTTGTGCCGCTGTTATCATTCCTTCAGTTTCCTTCTTGAGCTCTCCCCTCAGTAGCCATTGCCACGTGTCATCGCTGGCTAGTTCTTTAGTCTGTCTCATGTATTGTCCATGCATTGGTTTGTTATGCCATTCCTCTGTTCTGCTTGTCTTTCTCCTGTCTCTGTATATTTCTGGGTCTTCGTCTACTTTTATCAGTCCTTCTTCCCATGCACTCTTGAGCCACTCGTCTTCACTGGTTTTCAGATATTGCCCCAGTGCTCTGTTCTCGATGTTGACGCAGTCCTCTATGCTTAGTAGTCCCCTCCCTCCTTCCTTTCGTGTTATGTATAGTCTGTCCGTATTTGCTCTTGGGTGTAGTGCTTTGTGTATTGTCATATGTTTCCTCGTTTTCTGGTCTATGCTGCGAAGTTCTGCCTTCGTCCATTCCACTATTCCTGCGCTGTATCTGATTACTGGCACTGCCCAAGTGTTTATGGCTTTTATCATATTTCCGGCGTTGAGTTTTGACTTGAGTATCGCCTTGAGTTTCTGCATATATTCTTTCCTGATCGTGTCCTTCATCTCTTATTATTATTATTATTATTATTATTATTATTATTATTATTATGAATGGTTTTGTTGGTGTTGGTGCTGCCGTTTAGGAATGATTGTTTTTGTACTAAGCATCATTAGTGATATTATAGTCATAATCATTATCGAGATGTTAGAAGTAGTAATATATTAACTAGTAAAGGTCTAACATTACTCTTTAAACGATTATTACAAGTTTTTCCCCTAAAACAATGAAAAAGAAACTCACTCATATAAAGCAAAAAAAAAAAACGCTAGTTGAGAATGTTTCGGTCAGCTTCTGCGTGCAAATGGTCATTACTCCCGCGTGAGCAAGCGAGCAAATTGGAAATTTGCACCTTCCATGCGGCCCAGCATGTTTGTTTTCGGGGCCCTGGAAAGGAAGCGAACAAGCTTGCTCATTAACAGGATTTTATTTACCACGAAGAACACCCTGGATTTCCTTGAAGAGGTTAGGCGAAGGGGCGCAGAGAGAGAGGGAGAGAGAGAGAACAGTGTTAATTGAACCAATGCACTGGGAGGTGAATGTGAGACCAAATGAATGACGGCAAATAAGAAGAGGGAGAGGCTGCATAGAGCGGCAAAGGTCGTTATGTCAAATGAGAGAAAGAGAGAGAGAGAGAGAGAGAGAGGAAGGGGGGAGGGGGGGGGGGTTGTTACATATTTTCACCACCATTTTGTACATTCGTCTTTTTGAAAACAAACGTGGTGTAACGGATTTTGTGGAATGGAAATGAATGTACATAATCTCTCCCTTAGAATAACGTCTACGATTTATTTATCCAATAATATTTATATTGGAACTGGCAATTAACACAAAAGAAAAGGTTAATTACTCTCTAGCAATTCCCAAAGAATTGTTGGACTTCTGAAACGAAGAAAAAGCAGCTTGGAGGTAATAATGGAATGTCATTAAACACAGACTATCGCTACAATGGGGAAAAAATCAGCTTAATGTCATATCAAGCATCTTAAAAGCGGAACTGGCAGATATCGGCAACAAAAAGAGTGCATATCCCAGAGGCAGAGTTTTTCGCCAGGACTTCTCCTCCTCATTGTCCATTAACAATCGGTCAAATTACAGACTCTCGCTATTTAATGCGTACGTTTTCATCAGAGACTCCAAGTAAGGGCATTATATCACTGGAACTCATCGCGAAAGTTTATCTGCTTTTTATTCGAATTTCACCGCAATTATATGTAATGAAATATATCGACTAAACACGTTCTCGAATGTAGAAGCTGTTAGAAGTTTTCTGCAGTTTTCCAAAAAAAAGGGGAAGAATCTATTAATGGGAGAATCTAATCACAAGCAAACACTTCAGATACCAGAGGGTAGGTAACTAAACCGTCCACCTTCACGGTTTCGAGGTATTGACCCACTATGCCATCGTCCAACTTCCAGACTTTCTTTAAAAGTATGCCCATAATTAACGCATGAACGTAGCACAGCTCTGTTAAGCTGTGCATGGGAAGTACACGTACGTAGATTTGAACTGTTGAAAATTTGGAATTTTATTTGTTCTGAAGACACACACTTACATATAGTATACACACACAAACACACACACACACACACACACACACATATATATATATATATATATTATATATATATATATAGAGAGAGAGAGAGAGGAGAGAGAGAGAGAGAGAGAGAGAGAGAGAGAGAGAAGAGAGAGGCCCAGTGGCAGAGGAAGGACGTCCATAGTAACGACATTTCTTTATTACAATAACTGACGTGTCAAGACATCTGTGTCATTATCAAAGTTGGAATAATAAAATATGAATATAAAAACAGACTCATACTGAAAATTACAATCAAAATATAAAACAAAGTTATATGAGAGAAAATAAAAATATATAAAGAAACCGCTACCATTTGGACGGAGTCCAAAAGCAGAGTGGCATAAACAAAGATTCCATATATATATTTATATATATACATATATATATATTATATATATATATATATATATATATATATATATACATGCATATATATGTATATATATATATATATATATATATATATATATATATATATATATATATATTAGGGCTGTTGCCTTGTATAATAAGGCGCCCTATGAGGTAATGTTAGACTTGCGATAATCTTACGTTAAGTCGGTTGGTTATGCACTTCCATACTCATTGGAGTGACTTGGGGTTTGTAGATCACTTACGAAGTCGGTATTATCTTCTTTGGTTATGACGACGATGTGTTAAACTCAAGGTGATATCTTTCTGATGTGAGGTTCTAGTAGAAAACACGAAGTATAAAAATACATATATTCTTCTGAGATTACATGATGAAACTTTGATAAAAGATGTACAAGTCTTCTAATGACGATGGCTTGATCGCTTCTGCCAATGATGATGGCTAATTCTGTTCTGTTCCGACTGCCATCTCGGTTACAAGTCATAAAGGAAGCAGACAGTAGCTCGAACATATGAAACATACATACAAATGAGACACACTACAGATCACGTAGGCCGTTTTGAATTATACGCCAGCGGCAGTAGTTGTCTCAAGCAGGGAGCTTGGACTAATGTTTCAAAACAAATGAATGACCACAGGTGACGGCATGTTATCTTAACCTAATTTTTGTATACGTCATTGCGTCTCTGGTCTGATCACATTCCTGCAAGCAATCTGGTTGACCTCTTTAGTTTTAGTCTTTTATATATATATGGAATAACATTCCATATTTTTATTATGTAATCACTTACATATATATGATATAATATATATATATTATATATATATATATATATATACTATATATAT
The DNA here is from genome assembly GCF_015104395.2 of Macrobrachium nipponense. Taxonomy (NCBI): domain Eukaryota; kingdom Metazoa; phylum Arthropoda; class Malacostraca; order Decapoda; family Palaemonidae; genus Macrobrachium; species Macrobrachium nipponense. The sequence continues at coordinate 142,153,622 of NC_087200.1, read as the reverse complement.
AATATGCACATTTTGCATTCATAAAATATCATCAGAGGATAGGTCTTGTATAATTTCTTGTAAATATGTAATCCGATAGTCAAAAATTGTATTCATTGTATAATCCAATAATAAACAAGCAGTTGAGTCTTTACAAATCTATTATTAATCACGTCTTGTATTCTTACCCCACTTAACGCCGATAACAGAGAGTTGTAATGCACATCTAGTACCCAAAAAAGTCCTACCCTGTAGTATCGTACTGCTTGACGTCACTAATTTATAGCGACATATGGCAGCTCAGGTTTTAATCCGACATAAGCTGCGCGCGGAGAGACCTTATATCTCTCTAGAGAGACCTTGGCTGCATGCACGGTGGACTCTTCATTTAAAGAGTTATCTTAGAACAGTATGATGTTGAGAGGAGGTCCTACTTGGAGGACTATTGTAAAACGGTTATGAATGCAAAATTAGGTCTATAGTACAAATGTTGTGATTACAAGTGATAAATCCATGTCAAATATGAGAGAGACAAATATAACTTTACAATGATTAATGTGTAGTGGACAAAATAGTGTAGGAAATATACTGTTTATAATGAATAAAAAGAACCATTTAGCTGGAACCATCTAAACCCAAATTTAGACTAACCTGAATTCTTAAATTGCCAATGCCTTTTATGCACAGCCCATAGTTGCATAGAAATATGAATTGCTCTAATTCCAAAACGTGAAGGTATCATCATCGTGCCCAAGCCAGATCAGTGTGTTGACCGTTAATAGGCGGTGGAATGTCTGTTATAACGTTATATTTAGAGACATGCTGATACTAATTAGGCATTAGCCATTCTACGGTTGAAGTGTTTTCTTTTACGAAGGAGAGGAAAGGAATAGTAGTCTGGCAGGAAGATAAGTGTTTTTTTTTTAGACTAAGACAGAAATAGGCTGGCATGGCTGAATTGATTCTGAATTTCTGGCACTAATCAGCATTTTAAATACTTTTCGTCGTTTGTTGGTATTGTTCTACCATTGTAACTAATTTAGGCTTTAATTTAGCACTGATTACTTTAATTTAATAATAATAATAATAATAATAATAATAATAATAATAATAATAATGTATATTACACATCTTCTTCAGATTGTTTAGGAACCGCCCTCTACCCAGATTACTAGAATCATGGTCTAAGAAGAATCTCTCTCTCTCTCTCTCTCTCTCTCTCTCTCTCTCTCTCTCTCTCTCTCTCTCCTCTCTAAGCTATGTGATTAATAGTGGATATAGAAACGTTGATTCTCTATCGTCTTCACAGTTGTACTATCACTTTTGTTCTGATAACATTTCAAATAAACATTCGAAAAACCATGAAAAATTTTTCAAATAACCAAACTGAAAAGAAAAGAAGCAAAAGGAAAAAGTACACCCACGTACTCGTAGCCAATGCACACTATACTAAAATTTAACGGGTTGTAATATGTGGTTTCAGAAGAGTATAAAAATAGTTGAAAAAAAGAGTATTGGAACTTCTCAGCGATATTGTGCACCGAGAAAGAAAGAGCTCACACCAATTCAAAATAAGAAATAAGAGAGCGTAGATGATGGTTCGGAAGTCTCTAATTGCATCCAGTTCTGTTTGGCAGGGCTGCTGAGTCTATTTTACGAATTGGCTATAATGGATAACTGTAATGTAGGAAAATTGTCTGCTCTCAGCTAGCTGTAGTTTATGGGTCACTATTTGTTTGAGGATATGCACCATGTCCTGTTCGAATGTGTTGAAGGGCATTTCTTACTACAATGGGCGTTATGTCTCTCCGTCCGTCTGTCATTCAATCACGGCCAAACGGCTTGTCCGATGGGCATGAAACTTGGCAGGGTTATAGTGGGGACCCCTATGATGGTTTCAAATAGGGTTTCATCCTACCTCCCCCATCCCACCCCTGCTCCCTAATGGGCGTTATGTCTCCGTCCCGGGTGAAAATCGTAACCGATTCATAAGTCGAGGAAGGGGAAACATAACGTCGTTACTTCTGGTGGAAAAGTGGAGCCTTGCATTAAAGTCCTTAGTTTCGTTTTTCCTGACAAATAAAGTGGCAGAGTGATGAAGTACTGATTCTGTTATCGCTGGTCCAGATCTCAGATTGTGGAATTTTTCTACTGGCAGATCTCAGATTGTGGAATTTTTATACCGGCAGATCTCAGATTGTGGAAATTTTATATCACAACTCTTAAGAAATATCCCATAACGCCTTGGAACTTTTTGCACAGCGACTGAAGAGGCAATACAAAGGTGTTATTTAAAACGTGCATAAAGGTATTATCTGATTTTCTGATTTTGTGCTCCTGGTGGGATAGGCAATAAGCTGTCTTGAGAGAAGTCGGATTCTTATTGTTTTGCGGACTTCATTCAGATTTTCTGAACAACCTGTGATCGAACCCCACACAGAACATGGCATTTTGCCAGTTATAAATAATATTCAAATATGCTAGTGTTTGGCCCCTATTAGCACTGAATATATTAGCCTCCTTTTATTTACTAACTACAAAGCCAGATTAACAGAGGTTATTATGACAAAATTGATAACGCGCGGGTGGAGAGCGAAGAACGGATCGTTATTCTTTTCATGCAAATGTGACTTCGTGATGGGAAGGGGGCCAAATCTAGCAAATTGAAATCATGAGTGACACCAGCGAACAATTTTCGTATATCTCACTTCGTGCAAAGGGGTAAAAACGTTAATTACTTTCGGAAACAGATTTACTAAAACCTGCAAATAGAATAATTGATGCATTAGTGGAAAAACAAAGTTGAAAACACTGTAGTAAAGGAAATGTTACCTGACATTATGTTTCTGTACTGGACGTGACAAAGTTCCTCAAGTAACGTAGTACAAAATTAATCTGTAATTTTTACCTTATTATAATAGCTCAGGAGGAAATCCCAGAACCTTAGATTGTCGATATGAAAACGAAAAATTCCTACATATAGACGCATGGGAGTGGAAAATATTTTCCAGAAATATCTCAACTGTCGTATATCAAACGTAGAGTAGTTTTCCAATCAACTTTTTTTTTCTAAATCCCACCAGCATAAAGAATATTTTTCTTCAGACATCTCATTTCTCTTACTGTAATCCGAGTTGTTTTAGAGGGCTGCAAATTGCTATGTTGGTCATCCACCCTTCAATCATCAAACATAGCAAATTGCAGCCTTCTAGCCTCTACTTTTGATCTTATTTAAGGTTAAAGTAAGCTATGATCGTGCGCCTGGCACCGCTATAGGGGCCAACAACACAGGCCACCACAGGGCCTTGACTGAAAGTTTCTTATGCCGCGGCTGAGTTCATGGGCCGTGACTGAACGTTTTATACAGCATAATTCGCTGTATAGAAAAAAACTATGCGCAGGAGAAGCTTTGGCTCATTTTTTACTTGTTTAGCCCAATTGTTTTTTTTCGCATTTTTTATTTGTTTACCTGTTTTTTTTTATTTCGCAATTTTAATTTGTTTACTTGTTTTTTTATTTCGCATTTTTAATTTGTTTACTTGTTTTTTCGCATTTTTTATTTACTTGTTTTTTAATTTCGCATTTTTTTTATTTGTTTACTTGTTTTTATTTATTTCGCATTTTTTATTTGTTTACTTGTTTTTTTTTATTTCGTCATTACTATAAACCGATCTAGATGGCAAAGAATACAAAAGAAATTTTTCCGACTGAAATAGATCACCATCAGAAAGCAATTATCATTTAATCCAACTTCCTTTTCGTCACTACCATTGTGGGTGGTACAGAATTTGAAATGAATTTTGAGACAGCCACAGTAAGAACATTTCAAATTTGCTAATCGAAATTTAATAGCACACAGGTCTCCAGTTTCACCTCCTTAACCGGATTCAGTAACCTCCCATCAATCCTTGTCTTTTTTTCGGCTTCATCAAAGGGTTGCGAAATACAAACACGAAAAGAAAGGAACAAAGCTTGTTTCTTGTTTTTATTTCATTTCTGTTTTATTTTAACTCTGAGACACCGTTTCCCCAAATGATTTTTGGTTTCTTCTGGCTTATCTTTAAAAAGAAAATACTTGAAAGAACAAATCTTGTTTCAAAGTTTTTTTGCTTACTCGGGTATTTTCAGGGTAGGAAAGAACATTTCTTTTAAATGTTATTTTTTGGGGGATAGCACACTCAGAAAGTTTTGTTACATTCTTTTCAATAGGTTCTTGAATTTTCATGTTAAAAAGTTCCGTAACTTAAAATAATTTTTCTTAGATTCGTAGTTACTCTTACTGGCAATCCATTACTCTCGCCTTACAAATATAATTTTTATGAAGCCTATTGCTTTATATTATCTTATTTATCATTCACACACTTCAAGAAAAAGAGACCATATAACGAAAAAAATCATATGCTGACCTGAATGAGATTCTATAACAAGATTTTTAAAATTTTAAACACGAATATGAATTATGGTATGGTCAGACAGGACTCTTACTGACTTTTGAAATTCCGTTTATCACTGACTAGCTCAAAAATGATTACATAATCATGAGTGAAAAATTAAAGGATAAATTGACCTGAATGAGCCCAAAAGAAAACTCGTATTCTCCAGTAACAGTGATATGATGTATGGTCATTACAGGTTCTATAGCCCTGCTGATGGTTTGATGTGAAATAATCCCCTCCCCTACAGAGGGAGGAAATAGGAATCACAGACCTCTCTCGACTTTGTGTCCATCACGCGTTTGTCGGTCTGCCAGGCCGTGATGCGCTCTTCCTTATTTCATGGTTCAAGGAACCCGAATTATGACAAAACACTGAATGGGAGATGTTTGTGGTTGGTGTAAAGTTTGCTTTGGCTTTTTATTCTAATATATATGAACGTATGTATGTATATATATATATATATATGTATATGTGTAATATATAGTATTATATATAATATGTATATATATATATATATATATGTATGTAATGTATGTCTTTTTTTTTCTCCTTTGTTGTGTCTCAGATGTATCGTGAGAGATCACAAGTTTGCAGGGAAAATTGATATGTCAGACTTTTATGTTTGAGTTTTTGGACTTATGTTTTATGAATTTGCTTAATGGACTTAGAGGCATAGTGCCTTTAGTGAATGGGGGAAATGACTCAATTAATGATCTGATATCTTACGATTTTCTCATTTATTACAAGTGTCATTATTCATTTTCCTTGGTTGGTTTGTTTAAGAAACTTTTTAGTTTGGGTAGACATGGCTTTTCCTATATTTCCTACCTTACGTCGTTTTAGAGAGAGAAGAGAGAGAGAGAGAGAGAGAAGCAAGAGCGAGGGGAATGGTAGACTTGGAGACTTTGTATTAATTTTTTTTCCTTTGAGAATCTGTGCCGAGGTTAGAACCTCGGGAACACACACACACACACACACATATATGTACATATATATATATTGTTACGATGTGCCAAGTATCTGGTTACCATGCATCAAATATTACCTCACCAAAAGCCAGTCACCTGAACCCTCTTAACACGTTTAAATGACTGAATACTCTAAAGGCAACAGTGATCCCTTCAACACTTACCAGTATTGCAGAAAATCAGACTAAGTTCATCAAAACAGGTGTGAGGATAATCTTGTAAGTAATTAAATTAATCAAAGGGCATCACTCCATCAACAACTTTAAAAGTCTAAGTATTTCCCTGATTTCAGAAGTCTAAGTACTTCCCTGATTTCAGAAGTCTAAGTACTTCCCTGGTTCTAAGTCACTTCAAGAAAATTGAAGGAAAGCAAATCAATTTCCACTCTATGTTTCTACCTATCATCAATATAATCATAATCATATATACAGGCAGTCCCCGGGTTACAACGGGGTTCCGTTCTTGAGACGCGTCGTAAGCCGAAAAAAATTGGTGTAAGCAAGAAACTAAGAAAAAAGTTATAAAAACCTTATTGTAATCCTTTGGTACATACATGTGTTTCCTGTTTTAGTACAACCTGGAGTATTCATAAAAGAATGCTGGTTCTTGAAGGTAAAAACTATTGTAATCCTCTGGTGACACTACATTCTTGAAGTTTTATGTACAACCTGGAGTGATTTTGCCAAATCTTGAGGGCTACAAGAACAGCTGATTACTATTTACGTATCATATAGACTAATTAAAGTAAACGTATCTTTAAATAGGCTTATATATTAGTATCAACAAAACATTTCCTGCCATGAGTCAGAGGCCGTTTAATGAAACGAACACTTCTCTGTCCTATTCGTTCAGAAAATAAACGTTACGTCAATCCCCGAGACCATTGTTGCCAAGGCTCTCTCTCTCTCTCTCTCTCTCTCTCTCTCTCTCTCTCTCTCTCTCTCTCATCAAATTACACTGGAACCTTGACATACGATTGCCCCTAATATACGAATGTTTTGAGATACAACAGAAAATTTGCGAAAAATATAAGCTTTGATATACAACGAAATATTTGAGATACGATTTTGCGATGAGTGTTAGTTGTATAGGCGACCGATAAATGGCCGTTCAGTCTTGTTTGTTTGTTGGTGCTGCATGTTAACACGTCGTTGTTTAGTTCGTTGTATTTGCGCCTATTTTTCGTGTTATTTTGTCTGTTTTATTATTAACCATGGGTCTCAAAGCTAAAGACAAAGCAGGTGATAAGAAAAAAACCCAAGAAAATGATTTCGATGAAGCAAAACATGAAATTATAGCAAAGCATGAACGTGGGCGTTCGTGTCGTCGATTTGGCAAACGAGTATGGTCGAAATCCTTCTACAATATCCACGATCATCAAGCAGAAGGAAGCTATAAAAACCTTCCAAAGGCATCACCATTATTTCTAAACTACGAACTGATTAAAAAAAATAAATAAAAATTAGTTTGCAATGTTATTTCATTTGTGTTATTACGTAGTTATTAGTGCACATACGTAAATAAAAGAGAACAAATCGTTCCCTGCCATCCTTCCCTACCTCCTCCCCCTCCCCCTGCTGGCCTCACGTCATCTTTCGTTGTGGTAAGTAAAATTCCTTTCTTTTTTTTTAATTGATTTTATTAACATTTATTATCATTTATCACATCGCTATGTTATTTTATCATTTTGTGTGTTATTACTCGTTTATTTGTGTATAAAATTGTGTATATTATATGTAATTTAGCTGTGTTTAGGTGTGGTTTCATAGCGCTAAAACGGATTATACATATTAACATTATTTTTAATGGGAAAAAAATGCTTTAAGATACAACTGTTTTGATATACGACGATGGTAACGGAACAAATTAAATTCGTAGGTCAAGGTTCCAGTTACTGGATAATGTCTCTCTTTGGATACTTCGATTTTGCCAAATCTTGAGGGCTACAAGAACAGTTGATTACTATTTACGTATCATATAGACTAATTAAAGTAAACGTATCTTTAAATAGGCTTATATTATTAGTATCAACAAAACATTTACTGGCATGAGTCAGAGGCCGTTTAATAAAACGAACACTTCTCTGTCCTTAACTCGGAGCGTCGGAAACGCCTCCTCTCTCTCTCTCTTCTTCTCTCCACGTCTCTCCCTCTCCTCTCTCTCTCTCTCTCTCTCTCTCTCTGATCAAATTACTGGATAATGTCTCTCTTTGGATACTTGGAATTTGCGTTGTAATCTAACCAGAAACTTCGTTTTGTTATTATTACTGGAAACAAGCAATGATTTTTTCATTATTTGCGCTTTTGGACTGTTATATGTAAACTTGCGCACCGCAAGCTAATATGTATTCATTCGCTCGGAAACTAGTTCGGCATATGAGGCGTCACTAAAAAACATCGAAAAATACGACATAAAAAGTGTCGAAAATCATCATAACCTCAAAATTTTTGTTGTAATCTAACCAGAAACTTATTTATTAATATACTGTGCTAAACTATAAAAAGAAAAAATTTTTATCATAGTATGTTTTTTTTAAAAGCGTCGTTAACTCGGAGCGTTGGAAGCGTCAGCGTCGTAACCTCGGAACAAGCGTCGTAACCCAGGACGGATTTTTCCATTGAATATTTAAGAAAAAACGTCGTAACCTCGGAACATCGTAAGCCGGAACCGTCGTAACCCGGGGACTGCCTGTACTGGTATAAAAACAAACACTTATAAAAATTTTAAATACAAAAATTTATTATTAAATTCAAAATTTATAAGTGAAATTCACAATATCAGGGAAAATTACTGTTACTTGAAAACAAAGTAAAGTTTAATTAATTCTTGAATCAAATTAAGTAAAATTAAATCAAAATTAATTTATCACAAAATTCTAGAAAATTAATTCAATTGAAATTCAAAAGTGTTAGGCAATAATTGAAAATTTGAAATTAATTCACAAGTGCAAAACAACAACAAAATTGAAAAGAATTCTAAATAAATGTAAATTAATTCACAAATGTTAAATTTAATCAAATGTGCAATGATTAAGCAATGAAAATAACTAAGTCAATTACATTGTGAATGCAAATGAAAATATAAAATAAAAAGACACACTTCAATAAGAAAATGAAATAGTGCACAAACAATGGAACAAACACAAACACAAAAAATCAGCAATGTGTAAAAGTGTAAATGTTTTCACTCAAAACATTGTAAACATCAGTTTTTACCAAACCTTCGTAAACACCTGTTATTAGTTATTAGTTAACCACACTTCCTAACAATTATTAGTTATTAGTTGTTCCCTAACCATTATTAGTTGCAACTAATAAAAATATAACACTTTACCTTTTTGGTATACCAACTTCTTCCTCTGCTGCAGTCTTGTCTTTCACAATTTCACAAAAACCAGGCGCCGTTACGAAATGATGTTTGTTCAGATTCCACAAAAGAAATTAAATAACACTAAATAAACTCTAAGAAATATCAAATATGAAATTCTCACAAGTTACGAGTGACCAATTTACGTTACGTTAATATAATCTCAATGATTTCAAGTGAGAGAGAGAGAGAGAGAGAGAGAGAGAGAGAGAGAGAGAGAGAGAGAGAGAGCGAGAGAGAGAGAGAGAGATCTGACTGCCTCGAGGTCCTAAGATAGAATGGAATTTTCTTCCTTTACGGAAATTCGACAGGGCAGATGACCCAAAACGTTCTTGTCACGAATGCTTCCAGAAAGTTCTAATCTGATGCAATCTCACATACAGAATGTGCAATTCCCATGTGGGACTTGACAAAGACATACACGTACAAGACGAGTCTGTTAAAAAGAAAAAGACACGTCCTCTACTCGATCGAAACAGAGGCTGAGCGACAATTAAGATTGACATGTTTTGATAACAACGCAAGACTCAATTCTCTCGCTATCACATGCGTTGACAGATTTAGGAAAGCAAATGGATCTCGCAGACCCTCTAATCTTACAGTGTTGACATAAAAGTTAAACACTCGTAGTTTCGAAATGACAAAGATCTCTCTCTTTTTACGTCCTGCATTAATATATATATTCTTTTATAACACGTAATGCGAAATCTGAACACACATTTTAAAACATCCTATTCTAAGCTATCTAGGAATCTGAAAAAATGTTGCACAATCTTACATGACATTTCAGAGAGGGGAAACATGCATTTTGAAAGTAGCAATATAATATATATATATATATATATATATATATAATATATATATTATATATATATATATATGACTAGTAAAAATGTTTCTGTAACAACAGAATTCCATCTAATAAAAGGAGCCCATACACCAAAATGTAGAGAGAAAAGTACTATATTTCAGAGACTGCTGTCTCTCTCTTCAGGTATATGACTGAGAAAGATTCATGATAGCCATCCACTCACTAAAAAAGTTAGATGTTATAATAAGTAGATCCGACAAAGACGGCAATATTGTAATAATGGACAAAGACTTTCTACTGACAAAATCAACCAGCTCCTTAGCGACACAAATACTTACGAAAAACGGACGAAAAATCCCCTCCAGAACGTTCCCACAGAATTTTTTCGGAAAGTAAGATTAATTGGCCAAGACAAAAAGAGTATTGAACTATTAGAGAAATTTAAAGTAATTAATCCTAAATTACCCTACTTTTATGGTCTTCCCAAAACTCACAAAGACAATCTTCCATTCAGACCCATCGTTTCATGCGCCGGAGCTTTCAATTACAAAATTTCTAAATGGTTAGCTGGCCTCCTTTCTCCTTTTTAGGCACTTTTTCTCCCAGTCACATCAAACATTCGGAAGACTTTTGTCACAAATTCAGAGAACACCATATACCACTTCACAACATAAAACTTTTAAGCCTTGACGTAGACTCCCTATTCACAAAAGTACCAGTACAGGACGTTCTTCAGTTTTTAAGGGAAAAAATTATCCCCCTATTCAGATCATTTCCCTTTGGCACTTGACAAAATAATAAAAGTTAGTTGAATTATGTGCATCTAATAACGTATTTTTATTCGGGGAATCATTCTACAAGCAAAAATTCGGGTGTAGTATGGGTAGACCTTTAAGTCCTATTTTAGCCAATCTGTACATGGAATACTTTGAAAACTACAGTAATAAATGCAATAAAACCCAAAAACATGCTGTGGATGAGATACGTGGATGACATACTAACATTTTGGGATAATAAGTGGGGTAATTTTAATGAATTCCTCTCAAAATTAAACGCATTAGTGCCCAGCATCAAATTTAAAGTTGAATGGGAACAGACAACAAAATTCCTTTTCTTGATGTTTTAATAATCAGAATCACGACAGAATACAAATTTACCATATACAGAAAACCAACGTTCTCACTTTCATATATTCACTACTTTAGCTATCATGACAATACTATCAAGATAGGTGTAGCTAGCAACCTATTCTTAAGAGCCTTACGAATTTGTTCCCCAGATTTCCTGGAAAAAGAATTTGAACTAATTCGCAAGCAAACTTTCATCTTTAAAGTATCCTGACCATATAATTGAGAAAGCAATTCAAAAAGCAAACGTAATTTTCTACCGACCCCCTAAAGACAAGACCAGAGACACACCCAACAATAAAATAAAAATTCCCCACCTGGAGACGATTAAGAGAGTAACTCACACCCTTGGGAAATCCAACCCTTTTGCATTTACCTTACCCAAATACCTTAGCCAAATCCCTGATTAACGTCCAACAAAAGACATCTCCCAAAGACTCTGGGGTATATGAGATCCCATGCAGGACTGTGACCAATCTTACATCGGATTTACAGGTAAATCACTTCCCCAGAGATTAATACAACACAAACGGTCAGTTAGGTAGGACAACAGAAACTCGGTATTTTCAACCATATAAATGAAACATAAACCATAGAATAAACTGGAATATGTCACGTGTAATTTATAGCAGCAACTGCCGTACAAGAGTCAAATGATGGAATCGGCCTTAAAATAAAAGAGAAGCAGGTAATGAACATCTCAAAAAGGGAATTGGTATCAGATATCGTCGACGCAGTGTTCATTCAACAACGCTAAAGAAGATTAAAGGAAGATTATCAGCGGGGTGACCTAAATTGGCTTACTTGTGGACGAATCTCTTGGTATAAATACCACCTTTTCTGTAAACTTTTCTCATTCATATACCTGAGAGAGAGACAGCAAGTCTCTGAAATATAGTACTTTTTCTCTCTACATTTTGGTGTTTTTATGGGCTCCTTTTATTATATATATAATATATATATATTATAAATATAATTATTATATTATTAATATATATTATATATAATATATATATATATATATATATAATAATATATATTATATATATATATATATAAATTATATATATATATATATATATATATATATATATATTATGTGTGTGTGTGTGTGTGTGAGTGTGTGTGTGTGTTTAATAATATATGTAGAAATATACAGATAACTACATACATATATATATATACTATATATCTATATATATAATATATATATATATATATATATATATATATATATATACATATATAGTGTAGAATGTACTGGTCACTTCTTACCAGATATAATTGTAATTGTAATAGCCAAAATGCCCTCTTAACTTCTCGAATTCTTCTCACTTTTTTTGGATACGCTTATCAATACAAAGCCTTGAGATCAAGTGCAAGAAAACGTGAAGAAATTATGATGTCCACTTGACCTCTTCTGATTATGGTAACCTGGGTTCGTTTCCCATTACAAACATCATAATTTCCTCATATTCTTACACTTGGATCTCAAGGCTTTGTAGTGACAAGCGTATCCAAAGAAGCAGGAAGAATTCGAGAAGTTAAGAGGGCATTGTGGGCCAAGGAACCTACTCTCCGTAAATCTTACCTTTCTGGTGTCTATATTATATATATATATATATATAAGTATATATAATTAATATATATATATATATATATATTATATATATATATGTAATACTAAATATTATCACCGAATTAATATATAAGTATATATATTATAATATTATATATAGTAATATTATATATAATATATATTATATACACGCGTGTGTGTATGTTATAGTAATGGAGGATAGCGGGTGGGGCACAATCAGTGTGACTGCTATCACTCTTTCCATCCTGTTGCTATCACTTGAAATCAATATCTTCTAATACGATGAGTGACTAAGCATATATCGTTTTTTATGTTTACATGTTAATCAATTTGAAATAGAAATGATTTTAATCTTTCCAGTCGGGCTCTTATTTACATGAAGAAACAAAAGCATTGAATACATCAAGCAATCGTTAAACAGTCTATAAAAACACGAATAAGTTTAAGTCAAACTAGTTGAACTATTTATATTGACGCCGTCCTTGCCGTCCCAAACGTCTGACAGCTCCCTGGACGCCCGTTTAATTGATGTGTTTATCGAATAAACTTATTTTTTCAGAATTCCGACACCATTGTTTAACCCCCAATTATTCAGGAAATGGTGTAACCTGGCGTGCTTTCAGAAGGCTAAACCCGAATGTCTTCATTTTACCTTTCATTTCTATCATTTGTAGAGGAATGTGGCTCTACTTGATTATCCACTTTATGACGTTTAAATGATGTAAAACTTCCCCAGCAATGTCATGAGCGACGCACCAAATGATGCTGTTCATGATTTTCGAGGCATATCTTTATGGCCTAATAGTTTGAGTTTCTGTCAGAGAAGTATCAATACGATTCGGAAATGGTTGGACTTAGGACATCAAGTACTCTGGAATGAGAATAATTTCTTAACAATAATTTTTTATACGGATATAGACTGTATACTAATACGGACTGGACGGTAATCAATTCATAAAACAGATTACCTACAAAGATTTGTTTGTATATTTACAGCTTTAGCCTCTCCCTGTTTGTTATATCTTTGTATCCCATCCAGAATCATTTTATAGACTTTTCAAAGCAATGCTTGAGGCACAGTCAGTAGTGTTATCAGAAGACAGCTTAGAGCTTCATTCTCATCATCTTCTCTCTCTCTCTCTGCAATCTCTCTCTCTCTCTCTCTCTCTCTCTCTCTCTCTCTCTCTCTCTCTCTCTCTCTCTCTCTCAGTTGTTTTGCCTAGCAATAAGTTACGGGAATTACGTTTCTGGCTTTCTGGTATTCATATATATATATATATATATATATATATATATATATATATATATATATATATATATATGAATAACTTGATCACGAAGTATATAAAACGTGATGCTATGTATAAATAAAGGTCTTTTTTTTGCCACGAAGGAAAAATGAAAAACGAGTTGGCCGAGTTATATAATTATATATAATATATATATATATATATATATGTATATATATATAATATACACACATACATACATACACACACACACACACACACACACACACCCCATATATTAATATAATAATATTATTATATTATATATATATATATATATATATATATATATATGTATGTATTGTGCATGCATGTAGATATATATATATATATATATTAATATTATATATATATATATATGTGATATTCTTAATAATTATAAGAAAAAGAAATAATTTATAGAATACTAACCAGGATGGAATGGTGACTGTGCTGACAATTGTAATT